>NC_091286.1:707031929-707336095 GCF_032444005.1 Ranitomeya imitator
AGGAGATGAGCAGGCCTCTGAAGAGTATCAGCGCAAGAATCCGGGTACCGGGAGCCCGAGGCTTTTGTGGATTATATAACACAGAGCAGAATCGGAGGGTATTGTTCTACAAGGACTTTGCCCATAATTACCTGTGGCACAGCAGCACCTAGGAGCCTGGAGTCACCGAGAAACCACTGGGTAAATCTGACAGGGAGAAGGACTTGGGGATCCTAGTTAATGATAAACTTACCTGGAGCAGCCAGTGCCAGGCAGCAGCTGCCAAGGCAAACAGGATCATGGGGTGCATTAAAAGAGGTCTGGATACACATGATGAGAGCATTATACTGCCTCTGTACAAATCCCTAGTTAGACCGCACATGGAGTACTGTGTCCAGTTTTGGGCACCGGTGCTCAGGAAGGATATAATGGAACTAGAGAGAGTACAAAGGAGGGCAACAAAATGAATAAAGGGGATGGGAGAACTACAATACCCAGATAGATTAGCGAAATTAGGATTATTTAGTCTAGAAAAAAGACGACTGAGGGGCGATCTAATAACCATGTATAAGTATATAAGGGGACAATACAAATATCTCGCTGAGGATCTGTTTATACCAAGGAAGGTGACGGGCACAAGGGGGCATTCTTTGCGTCTGGAGGAGAGAAGGTTTTTCCACCAACATAGAAGAGGATTCTTTACTGTTAGGGCAGTGAGAATCTGGAATTGCTTGCCTGAGGAGGTGGTGATGGCGAACTCAGTCGAGGGGTTCAAGAGAGGCCTGGATGTCTTCCTGGAGCAGAACAATATTGTATCATACAATTATTAGGTTCTGTAGAAGGACGTAGATCTGGGTATTTATTATGATGGAATATAGGCTGAACTGGATGGACAAATGTCTTTTTTCGGCCTTACTAACTATGTTACTATGTTACTATGTTACTATGAGAACAGACCCCAGTTCACATGGTCCAAGCTGCCTGCCATACAGGTACCTGTCCTAGGACAGCAGAACAATTAAAGACCTTGTTGAGACACTTAATGGCAGCAGGGACTTAGAGACAGAAAGCCCAGAGTGGTAGGCTCCCACCTGACTTACCCAGGGGAACTCGCTTGTCTCTGGACTGCCCGGACTTCTCTGCCTGCCCTGTGATCTGGTGCTCTGGGCTGTGGATGCTGAAGTCTTCAGTAAAGGTAAAGAGACTGGAAACCTTGTGTCCTCGTTCTTTACTGCGCCATTCACCATCTTCCATCTACACACCGGGAGCCCTGGGGATATACATCACTTGTTGGAAGATATACCATCTAGCTGCCATAACATCCCCCAGCGGACCCCCTAAAGCAGGGTCAGTTATCCTGACCGAATACCACAGGTGGCGTCACGAACATAAACTCTATCCCATTTTCATTGGCGCCCTGGGCCACGGACAGGGTCGCAGCCACCGTGACATCCCCCTTTTGAAGTACCGGACCCGGTACCGAGTAACCCCTGGCCCTTGGGGCGACTCGCTTTGCAAAATCCCCAGGAGAGTGCGAGACAAAGACTGCGGTGGGGATAAGGAGTGTTGCACCGAGGTGTGCACGCCAAAATACCAAAATGCACAGTGCCTCTGTATGGTAAGAGAATTATCACAGGTAACTCTACCCACAGTGACACATGGAGAGAACTTCCCTCAGAACCGGGGTTCACTGAGAAGAGACATCTACCATCTAATGTTTGCCTGTGTCCTTCTATCCATTGGCATTGTATGGGGAACATGGAGAGGGATGTTGTGTAAAGCTTTGCATTTATTCCAGTTTTGATAAAGCTTAAATTCACCGTGGAACAAATGATTTGATCATCGTACATAACATATAGGAATGTGTTTGGAAGTATTTATTGGATGTCAGATCTCAGGAGTGAAGGTCACCTTGTTTGGGCACCGAGACCCTTCATACCTCGAGCATCCATTAGTGAGACTCCTCTAGGCTCCCGAGATTGTTGCACAGGATTGTAGACATGTCTAGAGATTTTCATACACAGTATAAAAGTCTAGAAGTTTACCGCAATGTCTGTCCACTGTCCATCTCCAAACATGTCTGTCCTACATGTGCAATTTCTAAAAAGAAAAATCTAAGAAAAAACTTAGAACAGAGGTTCCCTTAAATGTGAACTTATGATTTTGGACTTGGAGTTTTCGGATGGAATAGGCAGTGATTGGAAGTTCTCACTTGGCAATGATTGCTGTTATCCGGGATATCTTCGTTAGAGATCTCCACTCATCAACAGTTCCTGAGACTACAGCTTGTTGTAGACTGTGAAAAAGAAAAATGAAGAATTGAGTTACTTTGGTATTTCACCATTTTTCTAGTGTAAAACACCTTAGTAAGTCACAAAATGTTTGCAAAACTCTGAAATTGTACAAAAATATTGCGACTTTTGGCATTTTCACTCAGCGTCGTCTAAATTGGTGAATTTATGAAGGGTTTGGTCACGTCTATGGCCCAACATTCACCAGTAGTGTGCTCCAGTCCCCGTACATCTCCGGCAGAGGCACACCACACTTGTAATGAATTATGGGCCTCTTGCACCTTATTGAGTTGGGCCCTAAGTCTTCCTGTAGACTATGAAGAACATTTGATGAAGGTGTGAGAACTTTGTGTCCACTCTAATAGCTGGATGAGTGAGGTGGATGATTGGCATGGATGATGGCGGCACGGCATGATTATAAACCTGATTATCACTTTCTACCTCCTCATTGATGTTTTGCAGATAAACCTGGAGCTTGTGAACCCGATTATTCAGGAATAGTTTGTAAAAGGCTGGATGACACCGTGTGCGCCAAGGACTACCAGTGCCCTGACATGTTGAAGTGCTGTAGAAAGGCTTGTAAGATGGAGTGCAGACCTGCTGTAAGTAACACAATCGATCATATGACCACACAACAGTAGATTACCCCAACCCCAAAATCTGTACATACAGTGGGTATGGATATTTTTCAGACCCCTTTAAATTTTTCGCTCTTTGTTTCATTCAAAAAAAGTTCATTTTTTCATTAATGTACACTCTGCACCCCATCTTCACTGAAAAAAACAGAAATGCTGAATTTTTTGCTAATTTATTAAAAAAGAAATACTGAAATCTCACATGGTCATAAGTGTTCAGCCCCTTTGCTCAGACACTCATATTTAAGTCCCATTCTGTCCATTTCCTTGTGATCCTCCTTGAGATGGTTCTACTCCTTCATTGGAGTCCAGCTGTGTAATTACACTGATAGGACTTGATTTGGAGCGGCGCACACCTGTCTATATAAGACCCCACAGCTCACAGTGCATGTCAGACCAAATGAGAATCATGAGGCCAAAGGAACTGGCCAAGGAGCTCAGAGACAGAATTGTGGCGAGGCACAGATCTGGTCAAGGTTACAACAGAATTTCTGCAGTGCTCAGGGTTCCTAAAAGCACAGTGGCCTCCATAATCCTTAAATGGAAGAAGTTTGGGACCACCAGAAGTCTTCCTTGACCTGGCCGTCCAGCCAAACTGAGCAACCGTGGGAGAAGAGCCTTGGTGAGAAGGTAAAGAAGAAACCCAAAATCACTGTGGCTGAGCTCCAGAGATGCAGGAGGGAGATGGGAGAAAGTTTCACAAAGTCATCTATCACTGCATCCTTCACCAGTCGGGCCTTTATGGCAGAGTGGCCCGACGGAAGCTTCTCCTCAGTGCAAGACATGAAAGCCACATAGAGTTTGCTAAAAATCACACAAAAGTCTCCCAGACTATGAGAGATAAGATTCTCTGGTCTGATGAGATGAAGATAAACCTTTTGGTGGTAATTCTAAGCAGTATGTGTGGAGAAAACAAGGCACTGCTCATCACCTGCCCAATACAATCCCAACAGTGAAGCATGGTGGTGGCAGCATCATGCTTTGTGGGTGTTTTTCAGCTGCAGGGACAGGACGACAAGTACAGAGATATCCTGGATGAAAACCTCTTCCAGAGTGCTCTGGACCTCAGACTTGGCCGAAGGTTCACCTTCCAACAAGACGATGACCCTAAGCACACAGCTAAAATAGCAAAGGAGCGGCTTCAGAAAAACTCTGTGAACATTCTTGACCGACCCAACCAGAGCCCTGACCTAAACCCAATGGAGCATCTCTGGAGAGACCTGAAAATGGCCGTCCACCAACGTTCACCATCCAACCTGACGGAACTGGAGAGGATCTGCAAGGAAGAATGGCCGAGGATCCCAAAATCCAGGTGTGAAAACTTGTATCATTCCCAAGAAGACTCATGGCTGCACGAGCTCAAAAGGGGCTTCTCCTCAATACTGAGCAAAGGGGCTGAAGACTTATGACCATGTCATATTTCAGTTTTTGTAATTGTAATTTGCAAAAATTTCTACATTTCTGTATGTTTCAGTCAAGATGGGGTGCAGAGTGCACATTAATGAGAAAAAAATGAACTTTTTTGAATTTACCAAATGGCTGCAATGAAACAAAGAGTGAAAAATTTAAAGGGGTCTGAATACTTGACCGCGTATCGCCAAAACAGGGTCTTTCCCGTACTCAATCTTCCTGACCCCCACCCCATCCCCAGGGGGCCATTCTCCCCTTCTCCTGTAAATTTAAATTAAACACCAACACGTAAATTTCTTTGGATAATTTTGGCCACAGCGGCCATTTTATTAAACAAACAATAACATAAATAACAACATATATACCATATGTAAAAACCTGGAGGGGAGGGTTCTTGGGGGTAAGAAATCTGGCTCAAAAATAGGCATAAAGCCACCACCAACTTTAAAACCAAACACTTCTTTACCCTCAGCCGTGACCACCAGCTCAAGGGCACCATGTAACCCATTTCGGGCAAACCAAAACCCCAAAGCTCCCGAGGTAAATTCCCCGTCCAGAGCCCGTAAACAAAAGCCAGATCAACCCCGTAAAAACGTCATCACCACCTCCAAGAACCCCACCCCCCGCCAAAACTGCCACTGTGACAATGATAACGAAAACTCCCCTCTGGCAATAACTGATTAAAAAACCGAGATGAGAAAAAACCCAACTCCCCGGCTACCCCTCCATCAAACTGTTCACTTAAACTAATCCACAATAAAGGGAGGGAGGGTGGGCTTCTCTCCTGATGATTCACCTCACAAGTGATCCTTCCCGCACTTCTCCAGCCCCTGCCTCCTTTCCCCACTAGGTCCACCCCTTATTCAAAAATTTCCACCAATCACCTATAAGATCCCTTTTTTTATTCAAAACTCTAAAACTCCCTTCTTGGCAACGCAGTCATGTGGGGGCTTTCATCCAGCTGCGCCCATTACAGCCCCCCTTCTTGACCGCGTATCGCCAAAACAGGGTCTTTCCCGTACTCAATCTTCCTGACCCCCACCCCATCCCCAGGGGGCCATTCTCCCCTTCTCCTGTAAATTTAAATTAAACACCAACACGTAAATTTCTTTGGATAATTTTGGCCACAGCGGCCATTTTATTAAACAAACAATAACATAAATAACAACATATATACCATATGTAAAAACCTGGAGGGGAGGGTTCTTGGGGGTAAGAAATCTGGCTCAAAAATAGGCATAAAGCCACCACCAACTTTAAAACCAAACACTTCTTTACCCTCAGCCGTGACCACCAGCTCAAGGGCACCATGTAACCCATTTCGGGCAAACCAAAACCCCAAAGCTCCCGAGGTAAATTCCCCGTCCAGAGCCCGTAAACAAAAGCCAGATCAACCCCGTAAAAACGTCATCACCACCTCCAAGAACCCCACCCCCCGCCACACACGAACAGCCCTGACCACCTCAGGCTCGTGAGTGCCCCACCGCCACCAAAGCTCTCTCGACTCCTTCCTGTAGCCCGAGTGCCCATAAATCCATACCAACATCATTAAGATGCACTCCATCATCCCTCCAATAATTGCCAATCCCATCCTCCAGCTCCAAATGTCTAACGGCAATACCCCCGTTCCGAGACACAAATCCTGCCACCGCCCTATTCAGCTTCACCCGGGCTCTATTGATCCCTCTATGGGACCGTACATCACGCCACTTCCGCCTTGGTACAATGTCCGACCACACCGTCACAACACCCGGGAAAGATACCCACAACCGTAAAAAATCAAAACGAATGTCTCTGATCAACTCCCTCACTGGCCTAACTCCCAAATCATTTCCTCCAAGGTGAACCACCAAAATGTCCGGGGGTCGATCCAATCTAGCGGCGTTGGCAACTGCCGGCAACAAACTCCGCCATAACATACCCCGAAATCCCAACCATCTAATAACCACCGAATCCCTTACAAAGCCTAATTGCCTACCATTTCGCCTGACATCCGCACGAAGCGCACCCCAATGAACAAATGAATGTCCGATAATCCATGCCAGGAGGGAGGTTCGACCTGAAAAAACACAACAATGATTAACACCATAACAAGGCTCTCTCCCCCACAGACCTAATTCCTAATATAAGACAGATATCGATCCGAACTCCATCTGCCTATTCTTTTGATAACATCAACGCCTAGGCCCAGACCATCCGCCTCGGACGCAGCACCAATTCGAAATGAATGCGACCCGAAATTCTTCGGGTCAACACCCAACGATCCCAAACCCCTCTTCAACAGCGCCGTAAATTGGTAGCGCGACAAAAATTCCCCGTTCTGATGTCGTAACAAAGGGCCTGCCCTCAGTGCCGACAGACGCCAATAAGATTCCAAACAGTGCTGCGGGCACATCCCGCTACCGTCAACTCTCCCCAGCACCACTCGCCTACCCCTACCAAGCTGATCAGTCTTAGAACGCCTGATCCAAAATACAATACCTCCTGCCCAAAAGTCAACATCTTCCGCTAACAGACCACCCACCTTATTTTTATTTGGGGACACCAGCTCCCCCAGGCGCAAAGCGCCAAAGAACGCTAAAGAGAAGGCTAACCTAAACAATACAACCTCAAACTGCGAACTACAAATACCGCCCAAAGCCTCCCCAAGCCGTTCCAGCATACCAAAAGAAATCGGCCTACGCTTATCAAAAGACACATTGCCCTTCCGAAAACCCTTCAAAGCCTGCCTTATCAAAAAATCTTTTGTCAGATCAGCTGAACCTTGCAACCGAAAACCAAAGGCCAGACCCGCAACAACTTTGTTTAACCTCGAAACGGACCATCCCCATTCGGCCGCCTTACCCATCAAAGCCAGCAGAGCCATAATCTTATCGCCGTCGGATTCCACTGGGCCGCATTGGACCAACCAACCTTCCCACATCTCCCACGCCGCTGCATAATCCGACCATGTCCTGCTCGACAGTGAGGCCTGTATCAAGCGACCTCCCCTTCCGCAACAATCTGCCACAGATGCGAAGGACATCCCGCTCCTGTAGGTTCCGAATCTGGCGCCAGTTCCCGGAATCGGTCCCACTGAAAACGAGATAAAGCATCAGCTATATTGTTTTGGACACCTGGTACATGCACCGCCGAAATCCACGAATTCAATTCCAAACACCTCAACACCAATTCCCTAACCAACCTAATCACGGGGGGAGAAGAGGAAGATAAACTGTTGATAACTGACACGACACTCAAGTTATCACAATGGAATCGTACCCGACGATCCTTAAAATTCTCGCCCCAAATAAACGCTGCCACTACAATTGGGAACAACTCCAACAATGCCAAATTTTTGGTTAGCCCGTTTTGCCGCCATTCTTCCGGCCACACTCCGACACTCCATTTGCCTGCACAGTAGGCGCCATAACCGGCTCCCCCTGCTGCGTCCGTATAAATTTCACAATCAAAGGCGTTCAAATCCTCCTGCTGAATCAATGATCTGCCATTATAATTTTCCAAGAAACGCTGCCAAACCAACAGATCGTCCTTGTGCTCCCGGCTCAAACGTATGAAATGATGAGCTGCACGGACTCCCGCCGTAGCTCTGGACAACCTTCGGCAAAAAATCCGGCCCATAGGCATGATCCGGCACGCAAAATTTAAGCGCCCTAGCAACGACTGTAACTCCTTCAACGTCACTTTCCTCAATTTTCCGATTCTGGACACCTCCTGCTTCAGCAACAACAATTTGTCGTCGGGCAACCTGCATTCCATCTTTCTAGAATCGATAAGAATCCCGAGAAAACTTAAGACCGTACAGGGACCCTCTGTTTTCTCCTGCGCCAAAGGGACCCCGAAATGCCCGGACACCCATTCCATGGTGGCCAATAAATTACCGCAAACCGCAGAGTCCGGGGGGCCCACAAACATGAAGTCATCCAAATAATGAATGACCGAAGCAACATCAGAAACGTCTCTAACAACCCATTCCAAAAAAGTACTGAAAGTTTCAAACAACGAGCAAGAAATGGAACAGCCCATCGGCAAACACCTGTCTAAATAAAATTCTCCATTCCAAAAACAACCTAGTAACGGAATGCTCTCCGGATGTACCGGCAGAAGCCGAAAGGCAGACTCGATGTCTGTCTTCGCCATCAAGGCCCCCGCTCCGTACATACGAACCCATTGCACTGCCGCATCGAACGACGTGTATACAACCGAGCATAATTCCTCCGCAATGCCATCGTTAACAGAACAACCTTTTGGGTACGATAGGTGCTGGATTAAACGAAACTTATTTGGCTCCTTCTTGGGCACCACCCCCAATGGAGAAACGATCACCCCTTCCATAGGCAGCGAACTAAACGGGCCCGCCATTCTTCCTAACTCCACCTCTTTTGCTAACTTACTCGAAACAACATCCGCATGTAAACTTGCTGACCTCAGATTTTTTGTAGAAAAGGGGACCGTATGATTCGGGTGAGGAATCCTAAAACCTTCAGCAAAACCGTCCCTAATCACCACCGCCTTCAACCGGTCCGGATATCTACTTAGATAAGGGGCCATCTTTTGAAGCCTCACCGGCGTCACCCCCATGACCGCTACCCCCTGCTGGCTTGCCCCTTGCTTTTCTGAAACATTTTGAAGCCCCGTGTGAAGCTCCGCTACAATGGGAACACACGTGCTTAAACCTGCAGGTATTGCCATACTTGCACTGGCCGTCGTTGAACTGCCAGCACGTTCCCGTTTTTTCCTTCGCCCCTTGATACCCCTGTCCTCCTCCTCCCCCTTGTCCTGATTGCTGACTACTACTCCCCGCGCCCCCTTGAAAGGACTGCCCGTACCTCACAGGGGCCATCACCTTCAGCCACAATCCAATGTCCTTATGCTCCCATTTTATCTCAGGCCTAACCGCCTTCCGCTGCCTGAATTGTTCATCGTAACGCTGCCAAGCCTGGCCCCCATACGTACGATGTGCCTCACCAATAGAATCAAAGTAACAGAAAAGACCCGAGCAATTTTCCGGGAATTTTTCTCCTATCACACTGGCCAAGATAGCAAAAGCCTGTTGCCAATTAACAAACGTTTGCGGAATCAGGCGCCAACGCCTTTTTTCCTCCTCTTCCTTTTTGCTATCATCTTTTTTCCCTTTGTCCAGATTAAATTTTTCCAAAGGGAGGAGGGAGAAAATCTCGACAAATTCATCCTTCCAGATCTTCTCCTTCACCTCCTTCTTTAAATGGGCACCGAGGGGACCCTCAAAGCACACAAAGACCTCCCCTTTTGCCCGATCATCCAACTTTATCTCATCCTTCTTACCCGTCTCCGTTTGAACCGACACTGACACCCCAGCTGCCTGGGCCGACGCGGCCGCCCCAGACCTCACTAATTCACCGGAGCCCCCTCCCCCGGCTGTACTAACAGGATCCACCAACCAAGCCCCAGCAGGTGACCCTCCCATATTACTTGCTGGCCCCGCGTCCAATCGCCTCAAAATATGCGACATACCTGCCAAAAGCTCTCTAACGCCAGGAAGCCCAGAACCAGCGTCCCCTACCCCCTCCACTAACCCCACCGTACCCGGCACCGAAATAGGAATAGACATGTACTCACGAGGCTGCGCAGGTGCTGTGTCCCCACCAGCCGTGTCTCCGGAATCCCGCTGTTCGCCATCTTCTGGATGTTCGCTCTCAGATCCGGGGTCGTCGCTGCCGCTGAATTGCCCCAGGCCCGCGCCCCTGGCCTCCACGTCACCAGGGGGGACCGAGACTGGCGATACACTCCTGTCGCTGGACCTCCTGGCGGATCTTGACCTGACGGCTGTTTGCAATCCACCTCGGCCTCCTGGCCTACTTGCCCGACCGGCACCTGCCCCACGACCAACGCGTCCCGGGCCCAGCTGAACCACCGATGCCAGCCTGCCCGTCGCCCTACTCTGTCGTCTCGTGCCGCTGCCAGGCCCACCTAGGGGAGGTGAGCCCGCCGCTGTCACCGCTGCTCCATAGCTCCCCCTCACTGCTGCCGTCGCTGGACTCCTGGCTCCTCCTGTTGTCGCCGCCGCTAACTGTGCTGTAAGTCTGCTGTTCCTGGCGCCGCTGGGGGGCGCCGCACTTCCCCTCGATCCCGGACTAGGCCGCACTACCTGTGCGGCCCTCACCGCTGACGTCGCTGTGCTCCCTTCTCCTCCTGACTCTGCCGCCGCTGCCCGCGCTGTGCTCCGGCTGCTTCTGGCACCGCTAGAGGGCGCCGCACCGCCGCTCGCTCCCGGACTAGGCCGCACTTCCGTTGCGGCCCTGGCTTCCGCTGCGGCCCTGGCATCGGGCCGTGCCTGGCTGGTCGCCGCTCCACGTCGCCGCCTCGCGCCGGCAGAGCCGCCGGGTGGATTCCTGCCGGAGGGGGGGACGGGCAGGATGGACGCGCCGCGTCCCGCAGCCCCCGCAGGGTCCCCGGAGGGGCTCCGCGGCCTGCGCCTGCCGCGCGGTGACATGTCGGGGGACAATCTTTCTGGGGGCCGGGTTCTCCTGGTCCTGCTGCCCCGGCTCCCGCAGTCGCCCAGCAGCCTGGTGAGCTGCTCTTCCAGCCATCCATCGCTCCTGGACCTGGATTCCCTGCGCAGCTGCTCCACGAGGCTGTCTATGGAGGCCATGGTGAGTAGCTGCACACTTCTTCTCTCCTGATGATTCACCTCACAAGTGATCCTTCCCGCACTTCTCCAGCCCCTGCCTCCTTTCCCCACTAGGTCCACCCCTTATTCAAAAATTTCCACCAATCACCTATAAGATCCCTTTTTTTATTCAAAACTCTAAAACTCCCTTCTTGGCAACGCAGTCATGTGGGGGCTTTCATCCAGCTGCGCCCATTACAGCCCCCCTTCTTTCCGTACCTACTGTATATTACATAAGAAATGATAAACAGCAGAAGTTTGCTTGAGGATTATCAGGCGTAATTCTAGGGCGTCTTTTCATCTTCTCAGTTTTTATCAGCAGTCCTTGAGTTGAGAGATGGTGGTTGTCACTCTGGCAGATCGCAATGTCCGTAGTTCGAGATGTCAGCGGTGGTCAGCGTCGTGTGTCCCTGTGATTGATTGGGAGAACGATGACAAATTTGAAATACAATAAGAGGTGTACAGACACGAAATTCTGCACAGAGGGATGTTAGAGGAATGGCGCATTGTGATCCACTATGTGCTGCAACTGAAATTAGATGCCACATATCGAGCCCACGTTGTCACACAGCATCTACACAGAGCATCAAAAGGTGACAACTTGACATTAGCCTACAAACCAAACATCTGGCTAATGGTGCTCCACTGACCTCATGTCACCGCATCCAAAGGCCAACTTGGTGCAGAGCAAAACAGCAATGGAGGCAGGATTGGAGGTTTGTCCTCTTCAGAGATGTGTCCCAAATTTGTCTTGGACACAACGATAGATGAAGAATGGTTTGGAGACCACATGGGAAACACCATGAAGACGCCTTCATTAAGAAACTCACACCAGTCCTTCTCTAAGATTATGGTCTGGGGGGCATAATGTACAGCGGTCAGACACTCCTCATTTCAGGTGCACTAACAGCTCAGCATTACGTTGATTTGCGGTGGATCCAATGTTGTAGCAGTGTCCTAGGTGCCGTTTTACACACAACATCCCAAAGCTTCATGTTTCTCACATTACTGTGAGCCATCAACGTGACCTAAATCTGCTTCCATGGCAGCATAGTCTCCAGACTTGTCTCCATCGAGCTTCAGCTGCACATCATGACATTGGTATTGTCAATGTTAGGTGGGGTGACTTAACTTACACCCACTGTGGAGAAACGGGGTCAGTGGGTGCTCTCGTCCGCTGGCCTGGCTGTCTTTAGCAAGACTGCATGGACCACGGCTCATACCACTGAACGCCCGCTCTATCTCCCAGTGGGCAATACGCTACACAGACAACACAGGGTTAAGGTAAAACAGTGTGGCAATGCTTTATTGAACCACAGCACACAATAGCAAACAGAACAATCCCAACATGGCTGGAACTGCTTGCAGGCATCGTTACTTTTGCTCTCAAACATGACGAGTCATGCCGACCTGACGACCAAATAAAGTTCCGGACTTCTAGCTCCGACCAGCGATGGCACAGCGGGATCCAGGTCGCTGCTGCCTGTCAAACACAACGAGATCGCTATCCAGGACAAGGCAACGTCACGGATCGCTGTCGTTCTCGTTGTAAAGTTGCTCAGTGTGACGGTACCTTTACATAGTATGTTAGATAGTATATCAATTGGCAAGTCTGTCTTCTTGACCCACCAGACATAAACACTTAAAGTCACAAGCCAATATACAGATAAAAAGCCAGTTCTTTTGGTTTGAAAAAAACATGATTGTCTGGGAAATTAAGATACAATCTGATTTCTTCACACCCACCATCTGCCTAACACCCCAGTGTCCCCCTTGCCCAAATAACGACACTAACACCAAAGTTGGATAATATTGGCGACAGCAGCCTTTATTATAACAAACAAATATTTAACAGTAAATAAATAACCTGGGATGGGTCCTTGAAGCTCAAAAATCTGGTGATCAACCATACCGAAAAACTGAGGACAAAAAAAGATCAAAACTTACTCCCAGCCGTTACCCCACTGGCTTGGAAGCACCAAATAACCCCGAACGGTACCAATGCCACTCAAACCCCGAGGATCTGGCCAAACATAGGCAAAATCCCCCTAAAATCACCAGACCAGAGAACCAAAATATAATACCAACTGAGGAATCCATATATCCACGGACTCCCAGAGCAATTTAGCATCAACTTCAAGGACCCCCCAACCGCTGGCCAGCATGACCCAAATCAAAATTTAGGACCCACCCACTATACCAACTACTCAAGGTTGGGCGGGCGGTACTGCTCACGGTGATTCCAGAGCAGGAACTGGCCAAACCCCTCCCTAACTAGCCCTATAAGACCCCTTCCTTTGCATAACGCACCCCATTGATGGTATCCCCACCCCCTCCAAACCCATGTCATGCTGGCTTTCCCCTAATGCCATGAGGGGGAGGGGCAGCTTGCTCCGGCCTATACTAAAGCGGGAGCAAGGTGCAAAAGAGGGGCCAGGTGAAAAAGAGGGAGCAAGGTGAAAAAGAGGGAGTTTGGTGAAAAACAAGGAGCAGAGTGTAAAGGAGGAAGCAGGGTGGAAAAGAGGGAGCAGAGTGCAAAAGAGGGAGCAGGGTGCAAAAGGGGGAGCAGGGTGCAAAAGCACCATGGGCGGCCTCTAGCATGTACATTAGCTGCTACTGGTTACCACACCAATGAACTGAGCACCCCAAAGCCATGCTCAAAGGAGCTCCCTGACACAACATGAGTGGTAAACTTAAGCAAGGCATAAATGTTTTTAACATGAGCACCACCTGCAGGACGAGGCATCTGTATGCAAAGCATGGGCTGTAGTGAAGTACACATCTGAAAAATCAGAAAAGATCTGAGGCTCCTCCTGCTCCCTCTTCTGTTGTGGTCTCAGCCTATTCCTCCCCTTCCGAGCAACAGTACCGCCTGGCTCCCTGCAAATAGAATGTGACAGCACCACCACCGAGCATTTCCACACCATCTCATTGAAACATTTAGCTCTACATCCCCCAAACACTAGATCCCATAATCTAAATATGACCTCACAAGTGATTTTTAAAGGGCTAACAATATGTTGATATCATGATAACCACAGTATGTGTTTCCTAGTTGCCACTACTTTTCCAGGCAGACCATCTCTGACCTGGAAGACAAAATCAGTTGAGCACTGCACAACATCTTCACTGTAAAGGTCCACATAACCACCGGTACATGGACCACTAAGCACTGGCAGGGGCATTATATCTCTTTAACTGCCCACTGGGTAAATGTTGTGGCAGCTGGGCCTGAGGCAGAAAGCGTTTTGGTGCATGTCCTACCACCACCAAGGATTGCTGGATGTTTTTTGGATGTTTCTCTGTCCATGTTGCCTCCTCCTCATCAGCTTCCTCCAATGCCTCCTCATCCAAGTAACACTGGCACCACCAGTTAAGCACAACCAGGAGTAAACTACAGTCGGCTGTTCTGAAGCTCAGCTGTTTGAGGGACAAATCCCATTCCACATAAGAGATGTGGATGGCGATGAAACAATAGACAGATGTGTGGTCGGTGCCAGTAAACCACAAGCCTGGCCTGGTGTTGTGCGATAATGGGCGAAATCTCATAACAACTCCTGGCCTAGCTGGTTGTAAGCAGATTCCTTGCCTGGCTCATGTCCTGAATTTGGTGGTGCAGAGTTTCCTTAAAAATTGTGCAGATATGTCAGAGCTGGTGAAAGTGCAGGCAGTGTGTGTGCACTTTTGGCATTTTTTTCACCCTGCAGCTGCTCGCCTGTCTGCGGTTTTACTTCTGCTTTCCCACTCACCACCTCATATGTAAATGACCCACAAAGTGGAACTCCATCTTCCACATTCTGGAGAGACTGTGCGAGCAGCAGGTGATAATAGAGTTTCAGCTGCAGCACGCACAGTGGAGTCATTGATCAAGAAAATGGGTATATCCAGCTCGTCTTGTTCTATACAATTCGTAGCTTATTGAATCAAATCTTAAAAATAACAACATGATACCATACAGCACAACTGTCACTGGCTCCAAAACCTGTCAGATGACATGCATCAGTGCATTTCTAGTGGTGCCTGTGGGTGCAGAAATAGCCCTAACCAAAGAACTATTAGATGGCAGCTCGGACCGAAACTCCCTAAACACCTGTCGAGTTGCTTCACGTTCCTCCTAAAGTAAGGGAGGGCAGAGCAGAGTGTGAATTACCTACAAGAGGAGAAGTGTGCTGGACAAAGGAAAGATGCTACAGTGAGTAAAGTAACTAACAAAATACCAAACTAAGAATACAGCAATTATTCTTAACAAATATTCAGCCTACTTACTAAAGTGAAACAGAAGAGAGGTGCAAAGCATAGCAAAGAAACATCAAAATGAAAACCCTAAGCTCACAGACTGGCTACAAACATCAATACAGTGTCAGAACATCTAAATCACCAGCAGGAAACGCCCGATGGGGGACAGATTACACAATGACGAGCAGAAGGGAAATAATGTTTCGAACTTTTGACTTTCAGGCTCCATATCTCACCATCCACTTTTGCTTTGAACGTGACACTCCCATTATTTTATAGACAATCATCTTGGCTATCTCATACATAAATGTGACTTGCGACTATCTAGCATATGATTAGTTATGCAGATGCTTATGTCACTGCATTGTTACTTTTTCGCTCCTAAAAATGTAAATTTTCATTTTTATTATTTTATCAGTATTTTGTAAATCCACATTTGGTTTTCTCCATGGCCTGAATCCTTCTGGTTATGCTCTTGATCAGACTCAAACATTTCTCCACCCTTTTTTTAGCTTTTTTTTTTTTTTCAGAGTCTTAAAGGGAATCTGTCACCTCAAATTGGTAGGCTTGTAAATGCCCTGTGTCTGGTCCGATGGGCGGTGTTTCGTCTTCTTTCCTCCACCCCATCCTTCCCCTCTCTCCGCATTATTTTTGGGAATTTGAGTAGGTGTCCTCCATAGTTTGTGCGTGCGCAATGCAATCTTGCCTCGCGCACGTTCAGTATGCTTTGCCCAACTGCAGGCAAAGCCGAAAAGCATTACTGTGCATGCGTCCGTGCAGTATGTCCCGGAACACAGCAAAATACGTCCGGGACATAGTGGACCGATGCATGCGCAGTAATGCTTTTCGGCTTAGCCCGCACTTGGGAAAAGCATTCTGCGCATGCGCGAGGCAAGATTGCATTGCGCACGCGCGAACTATTGAGGACACCTACTCAAATTCCTGAAAATATTCCGAACAGCAGGGAAGGATGGGGTGGAGGAAAGAAGATGAAACACTGTCCATCGGACCGGACACAGGGCATTTACATAGCCCACCAATTTGAGGTGACAGATTCCCTTTAAGAGAAAAACTAAAGCTAAACTAAACATATAGACATGTATCCTCTGCACTACTTCACTTCAAATTGTAAATTACATTAAAGTCAATGAATTGACACTTGTCACATCCATCACCCAAAAACTAGGTGAAAAATTAATAAAAAATAGTAAATATAATGATACTTTGCAGAACCGAATCCTCATCATTCATTGTGTTGTCTTCCATCAGATTTTCTACTAGAGATGAGGTGAAGATGGCGGGAGACTCCGGGCAGATAGCGAATGAAGAGACCAATGGACGTAGACCACATCTGTATATCCTACGATGTCTGGTGGATCGTCCTCTGTAGACCCGTCTTTGCCACTTATCTGTAACTGTAGTTTCCTTGTCCATGATCACAGTCTGTAGTAGATCTTCTGCAATATTCAGATCCTCATAATGTTCTTTCTCCTCGATTCTAGTTTGGATCTGTAAGAGTGAATAAACTTGAGGAGAAGAGTTTTGTGTGTTCTATGGTCACAGTGCATTTGGGACGTTAGCGGGGTCTGGTGCAGGGTTTCGAAACTTGACAACAATAAATCATGAGTCTAAATCACCAACCAGCCCCATCATATGATGCCGGCCATGACCATCTGTTTTACTATAATGCAAAAACTCTACATGATGGCTGGTCAGTGATACCCACAGAGAGAGGTGGATATTAGTAGCCTGCTATCTCCAGCAGCCTACTCTCCGGAGACAACCCTAGGGGTCATATTTCTATAGTTGAGTAATTCACAAGTCATGAGCGCTGATCACATTTACCTTATCTAAATATGTTACAAATTCTTAGTCTGTGATCATTCCCACCAGAGCCCTGCCCAATCCCCTGCAGAGAAGTAGAGCTACATCTCTGTGCTTAGACTAAGGGGCGCTCAGGAGCCCACTGGATACAGGTTCATTATTGAGGTCCTTGTATAGGTCGTATGCAGCCAGCTCCTCGGCTCCCCCTAGTGGTGGTCACACACAGCAGATCTTCATCATGCAATGGTTCATTTATCATTATCATTTATGATCATTCATTCTCTGAGCTGAAATATCCTGCATGTCTATTGCTCCAGTCCCTGACAGCAAGCAGCTTGAATGGTATCTGAGTCATTCCATCTTCGGCATTGAATCCTGCATATATCTATATATGTTAGTCATCCTATTATGCATTTTTTGTGTTTATAGATATTTAATCTGACTTTGCATGTCCTTACTCAGCGAGATCACATAACTGTTTCAAAGTGGTCTATGATCCATGTAGACCTGGACATTTGTTTATCTGATCACTACATTTATTGTGTCCTGTTGTCTCAACTGAGTTTGATTGATTGCTAACGAGCTGTAACACAAAAAAAAAAAAAAAATAGGAAGATCTAAGGGCTAGCCTTCTATAAATGTAGACTTAGCTTGGGGAAGCATTCATGCAGGGGTGCATTCGTGCACTTGTATTCGTGTATTTTTATTCAAAGTACTTTTTTTTCTAAGTACTCGGCAGTTATAACATGGCAGTTAGACAGGGCAGGAGACAGGTAAGACAATCTAAATCTAATCCCTATTCACTTGAAACAACACAAATACTCACCATATTTATTTGCATATTCTATATCCTGGCTGCTGCATTCACTCACATTCACCGCCCTTGCATTAACTCTCTACACTCCATCCATATCGGCCCCTCTGTCCTTGCCTCTCCTATGTATAGCACTCATGCTCTGTTCACATTGCTTAGCAGCGCAGATCCATTCAGTCCCACCATCCAACACAAGAGACGCTCTCACAAATCACTTAACCATCTGCTCACTCTTTCGATCCTCCTCCTCCTAGTTGCTGGAGACATCTCTCCAAACCCCGGCCCCCCATGTTATAGCCAGTCAAACCTCCCAATTGCTACACCCAGAAACCCCTCTAACCTTATTAATATTCCCTGCATGCCTTCTGTCTCTTTGAATTGTGCCCTTTGGAATTCTCGCTCTGTGTGTAATAAACTCTCCTTCATCCATGACTTCTTCCTTTCTAATTCTCTTAATCTCCTGGCTCTTACTGAAACCTGGATCCAGCAGTCAGACACCACCGCTGCTGCTGCTCTTTCATATGGTGCACTACACTTTTCTCATACCCCAAGATCGGACAACAGAGCAGGTGGAGGCGTTGGTCTGCTCCTTTCACCAAAATGTACTTTCCAAGTTATCCCCCAAGTACCCTCACTTGTCTTCCCTTCCTTTGAGGTCCATGTGGTCAGACTCTACGTCCCCTTCTCCATGCGAGTGGTGGTGGTGTATCGTCCTCCCGGCCCCTCTCATCAGTTCCTGGATCACTTTGCCACCTGGCTTCCACACTTTCTTTCCTGTGACACCCCCACCCTTATCATGGGTGATTTCAACATCCCTATTGCCTCTCCCCTCTCCCCATCTGCTTCTCACCTTTTGGCTCTAACCTCCTCTTTCGGCCTCTCGCAGCATACTAACTCGCCAACACATGAAGATGGAAACTCCCTTGACTTGGTCTTCTCCCGGCTTTGCTCAGTGGATGATTTCACAAACTCCCCTCTCCCACTCTCTGACCACCACCTTCTTTCATTCTCTATCAAGAACTGCCATCCCGCTCAGGTCACCCCCACTTTCCACACTTATAGAAACATACAGGCCATTAACACCCAGGAACTTATGAAGAACTTGCAGTCCTCATTGGCCCCAATCTCCTCCATCTCATGTCCTGATTCTGCTCTGAAGCATTACAATGAAACCCTGCAAAGTGCCCTGGATGAAGCTGCTCCTCCTATACATAAAACAACTCGGCACAGACGGCAACAACCGTGGCACACGCTGCAAACACGTTTCCTGCAGCGGTGCTCCAGGTGCGCAGAACGTCTGTGGAGAAAATCTATTCTACCCGAAGATTTCATCCATTATAAGTTCATGCTAAAGACATACAATTCTGCCCTTCACCTCTCCAAACAAACCTACTTCAACACCCTCATCACCTCCCTGTCCAATAACCCTAAACGTCTCTTTGACACGTTCCAGTCCCTACTCAACCCAAGAGCGCAGGCCCCAACCACGGATCTCCGTGCTGACAATCTGGCCAATTACTTCAAAGAAAAAATTGACCATATTCGACAGGAAATCATCTCCCAATCTCTTCATACCATGCACTGTCCTCCCTCCCCCACTGCATCTAGTTCACTCTCTGACTTTGAACCAGTTACAGAAGAAGAAGTAAGCAGGCTCCTTGCATCTTCTCGCCCGACCACTTGCACCAGTGACCCCATTCCGTCACACTTCCTCCAGTCCCTTTCCCCGGCTGTCACCTCTCACCTAACTAAAATATTCAACCTTTCCCTCACTTCCGGTATTTTTCCCTCCTCATTTAAGCATGCCATCATACATCCATTACTTAAAAAACCATCCCTCGACCAAAACTGTGCCGCTAATTATAGACCTGTCTCTAATCTTCCCTTCATCTCTAAACTCCTCGAACGCCTGGTCCACTCCCGTCTTACCCGCTATCTCTCAGATAACTCTCTTCTCGACCCTCTTCAATCTGGTTTCCGCTCTTTACACTCTACTCAACCTGCCCTCACTAAAGTCTCTAATGACCTACTAACAGCTAAATCTAATGGTCACTACTCCAGGCTAATTCTCTTGGATCTCTCTGCAGCATTTGATACTGTGGATCATCAGCTCCTCCTCACTATGCTCCGCTCCATCGGCCTCAAGGACACCGTTCTCTCCTGGTTCTCCTCCTATCTCTCTGACCGATCCTTCACTGTATGTTTCGCTGGTTCCTCCTCCTCTCACCTTCCCCTTACTGTTGGGGTTCCTCAAGGATCAGTCCTAGGCCCCCTCCTCTTCTCTTTGTATACTGCCCCTATTGGACAAACAATCAGTAGATTTGGCTTCCAGTACCATCTCTATGCTGACGACACCCAACTATACACTTCTTCTCCTGATCTCACGCCTGCCTTATTAGAAAACACCAGTGATTGTCTTACCGCTGTCTCTAGCATCATGTCCTCCCTCTATCTGAAACTAAACCTGTCAAAAACTGAACTCCTCGTGTTTTCTCCCTCTACTAACCTACCTTTGCCTGACATTGCCATCTCCGTGTGCGGTTCCACCATTACTCCAAAGCAACATGCCCGCTGCCTTGGGGTCATCCTTGATTCTGACCTTTCATTCACCCCCCACATCCGATCACTGGCTCGCTCTTCTTACCTGCATCTCAAAAACATTTCTAGAATTCGCCCTTTTCTTACTTTCGACTCTGCAAAAACTCTTACTGTTTCACTTATTCATTCTCGTCTGGACTATTGTAACTCTCTACTAATCGGCCTCCCTCTTACCAAACTCTCCCCGCTCCAATCTGTCCTGAATGCTGCTGCCAGGATCATATTCCTCACCAACCGTTACACCGATGCCTCTACCTTGTGCCAGTCATTACACTGGTTACCCATCCACTCAAGAATCCAGTACAAAACTACTACCCTCATCCACAAAGCACTCCATGGCTCAGCACCACCCTACATCTCCTCTCTGGTCTCAGTCTACCACCCTACCCGTGCCCTCCGCTCCGCTGATGACCTCAGGTTAGCATCCTCAATAATCAGAACCTCCCACTCCCGTCTCCAAGACTTTACACGTGCTGCGCCGATTCTTTGGAATGCACTACCTAGGATAATACGATTAATCCCCAATCCCCACAGTTTTAAGCGTGCCCTAAAAACTCATTTGTTCAGACTGGCCTACCGCCTCAATGCATTAACCTAACGATCCCTGTGTGGCCTATATTAAAAAAAAAAAAAAAATTAATTAACTGGTTCATGCAGCTTTACATGAACACCCAAGCCTTACACTATGGCTGGTCCGAATAACTATAGCAATTGTTACCATCCACCTCTCGTGTCTCCCCTTTTCCTCATAGTTTGTAAGCTTACGAGCAGGGCCCTCACTCCTCTTGGTATCTGTTTTGAACTGTATTTCTGTTATGCTGTAATGTCTATTGTATGTACAAGTCCCCTCTATAATTTGTAAAGCGCTGCGGAATATGTTGGCGCTATATAAATAAAAATTATTATTATTATTATTATTATTATTTATGCTTCATCTATGCAGGTTTTTCTGTGCTCGACCACAATTTAAATCTAATAAAACATGAATGAATCATTATTCTGGACATGAAACAATCAGGTAATATCAGGAGGACACTGATTTAAAAAAATAATAAGCAAATACATATTTTTCACAAATAATAAATAAGACAAATTAACCTGAAAGAAAAAGTTTGCGATCGTTGCACATGATATGCCATCGAGCAGCGGTGCTCAACAAGCTGTAAACAAAGGAAAAGTAATAATATTCAAAACAGGGGTAAAAAGTTGAACATACGGTTGTGGAGACATGGGGGTTGGCGGGTCGCCCAGGTCCGCTAGCTGGAACCACATGGACCCGGGATTGTCCCACCGAATACCTACTCTCCATTTAACTTGGGCATAACGTCAGTCAGACAACACAGGGTGAGGGTAAAACAGTGTGGCAATAATTTATTGAACTACAAAACATGCAGATAACACATAGAACAGTCCCAACACAGTACCCAAGATGATGCATATTACAGAGTCTCACCCTTCCACTGACTTGCCGGGATAATGGCAGCTGTTACTTCAGAACTCCCAGGGTCGGCTACCCCACCTGTGGCATGCACACTGAGAGGAGGTAATGACAAACATAGGAAGATGACAGTCCATTCATGTATGTGTCACAACCTGGCTACTCTTAACATCTCCATGGAGCCAGGTGACCGGCTCCTAGTCTCATTCTTGGCTTTCTCCAAATGTATCCATAGTTCAGTGATGGTCAATGGATCAAATCTGTATTCTTCCAAGTGGGCCGAGAACTACTAGATTGTTTCCTGTAGAATGATAGATCTGTGTCCCTCGTGATGGAACCACGATGTATTGCCTGCTGTCCTATCTCTGGTCCTTACAATGTATGGCTGTCTTGGCAGAATCTCTGGCTGTCTCGCTCTGTTTCTCTGTCTCTGAGCCTCTGTCAGTAAAGGTACCTTCACACACAGCGACGCTGCAGCGATACCGACAACGATGTCGATCGCTGCAGCGTCGCTGTTTGGTCGCTGGAGAGCTGTCACACAGACCGCTCTCCAGCGACCAACAATGCCGGTAACCAGGGTAAACATCGGGTTACTAAGCGCAGGGCCGCGCTTAGTAACCCGATGTTTACCCTGGTTACCATCGTAAAAGTAAAAAAAACAAACACTACATACTTACCTACCGCTGTCTGTCCCCGGCGCTCTGCTTCTCTGCTCTGGCTGTGAGCACAGCGGCCGGAAAGCAGAGCGGTGACGTCACCGCTGTGCATCCCGGCTGCCCGGCGCTCACAGCCAGAGCAGAGAAGTAGAGCGACGGGGACAGACAGCGTTAGGTAAGTATGTAGTGTTTGTTTTTTTTACTTTTACGATGGTAACCAGGGTAAACATCGGGTCACTAAGCGCGGCCCTGCGCTTAGTAACCCGATGTTTACCCTGGATACCAGCGAAGACATCGCTGAATCGACGTCACACATGCCGATTCAGCGATGTCAGCGGGAGAGCCAGCGACCAAATAAAGTTCTGGCCTTCTAGCCCCGACCAACGACATCACAGCAGGATCCTGATCGCTGCTGCGTGTCATACTGAACGATATCGGTAGCCAGGACGCTGCAACGTCACGGATCGCTAGCGATATCGTTTAGTGTGAAGGTACCTTAAGAGAGACATATCACCTATTTTACGGTTTATGGGTACCGTCACACAGTGGCATTTTGATCGCTACGACGGCACGATTTGTGACGTTCCAGCGATATATCCGTAACGTTCCAGCGATGTCGCTGTGTCTGACACGCTCCTGCAATCAGGGACCCCGCTGAGAATCGTACGTCGTAGCAGATCGTTTGAAACTTTCTTTCGTCGTCTAGTGTCCCGCTGTGGCGGCATGATCGAATGGTGTAACAAAGGTGTGCACGATATTGTATACGATGTGCGCATAGTAACCAACGGCTTCTACATCGCAAACACGTCATGAAATTTATCGCTCCAGCATTGTACATTGCAAAGTGTGACAGCAGTCTACGACGCTGGAGCGATATTGTTACGATGCTGGAGCTTCACGGATCGTGCCGTCGTAGCGATCAAAATGCCACTGTGTGACGGTACCCTAACAAGTGTCCTTCAATCCAGCATCACAGATAAGGGGAAGAATGGTGACGACCAAGTCGCATTGATTGGTAATGTAATCCTCTGTTTTAAAAATCAGCAAATTACCTGGCCTAGAGAATGACTAATTAGCATATCAGTAAACATGACTAGTCATCAAGGATAAGTACACAATACAAGTCTTTTGTTACAGGCTTACAAAAAAAAAATCTGTTTACTTGATCAACACATAAACTCAAAAGCCAACATACAGATTATCAGTCTATTTTTCTTGGTTTGCTAAAAAATAGTCATCTGGGTAATTAAGATACAATGCTGTGTCTCCACAAAGGTAAATTGCAAATTTGCTCTGGTGTCTGCAGGACTGTACTGAATCCCTTTCGAGTTTTTTGAGCAAATACAACCTTATAAATGTCCAAGTGACTCCAGCAAGCATATAGTAACCATCAACCTGCTACAACACACTGCACTAATGCTTTTTAATTGTATATGTGATCAAAAAATTACCCCTTTTGGCTGCTCAATTGCCTACTTTGCTGGTGTTTATTGAAAGGCAAATTGAAAAATCTATGACTTTTTCTCAAGGAGCATAAAAAGGTCTTTGTTTTGGAATCAACAACAAATTCGCTGACTATATAAAGAAGAAATAATGGCTCCTTAACAAGTCATACAAAAGTTATTCCTCTATTTTATGGAACAGGAATAGTAAAGTTTTTTTAAAAATGAAGAAGTAATGGCAGGCACGGTGCTGAATAAGGAACGTGCCTCTGACTGCGGAGGCCCTATAACCAAAGCTAGAGGAAATACTGTTCAGTGCCCAATTCCCCCCTACCCTCTACTCCCCAGGTGATGCACTAATTGGGATGCCCAACTGACCAATGGGGTTAAAGGGGAAGGGGCGTCCGGCCACAGCTACATGGGATAAATTCATGTGCCAGGGGTCAGTGCCATTCTCTTTCTCCCCCCGGATGACCCCTGGAAGCTGTTGTTGTGTGCCCCCACAGAGATTGAGGTCTACTACCACCAGTCCAGTTAAAAATTTCACCACAGAGCATGGAGCACAATACCCCTACAAAAGACAATTCACATTTCACTTACAGAGCATGTGTCGGAGCCCACCCCCAAGGGCTAGGGGATCCTCGGAGCCGGGCCCTTCGGTTCTCATCAGGGATGTCACGGTGGCTGACCCGGTCCGTGGCCCTAGAGGTGATGTCCGTTGATAAATGAGGGGAAAGGTCTTTAAAGGGATAGTGTTCGTGACGCCATCTGTGGTATTTGGTCAGGGTGACCGACGCTGCTTAGGGGTCCGCTAGGTTGATGTTATGGCAGCCAGATGTTGTACCTACCCACAGGTGAAGTGTTTCCCCAGGGCTTCCCAGAGTGTAGATGGTGGATGGTGGATGATGTAAGGCGCAGTGAATAACGAGGACACAAGGTTGCAGTCTCTTTACCTTTACTGAAGGCTTCAGCATCCACAGTCCAGCGTAGGAACCACAGGGCAGGCAGAGTCCAACCAGTCCGAAGGCAAATCCAGAGTCCCCTTATCCAGGAGGAATTCAATAGCCTTCCTCTAGCGCCTGAGTGTTGTAGTCCCCCCCTGCTGAGCAACTTTGTAAGGTCCTCACAACTATTGTAGATTTTAAGTCTTTCTCTCTGTCCCCCTTACGGATAGGACAAACCCGTACGACTGGTGGCCTGAGGCATTTTACAGGGACCCTAGAAACGCCCCGGCCCCCACAAGTTGTCACCGTGCCTCCTGGGTATAAGGTCGGGCAGCCAACGTGGAATTAACTGTCCTGCCAGTCTCTGAAGTAATAGCATAGAGATCCTTACTCCCTCGGTGTTCTGGCTACCGGTACTGCGCTTCAGAAGGAGGCAGCCTGCTTCTAGCTGGTCTCCCACTGACGTTCCTCTCCTTTTGCTGTGACTTCATTTCTCACTCACTGCAACACTATTCCTTTCAATGTCTCTTTCTTTGGAGGCTGCCGCATGGGATGCAGGTGCAGCTCTGTGACCCTCATCCTCTGCAGAACTCAGTCTGCCGCTGGCTCTCTCCCTCTCCAGCCAGCTTATCACCTCTCCTTCTCTGACTGCTCTAACTGTTGTGAATTCTGTGGCTGAATTCACTCCTGTGGTCACAAGTGGTACTGCAGCTTCTGAGCTTCCTCCCTCAGGTGTTCTGGTGAGCTCGTTAACTGCTTCATTACTTAACTCCGCCTGATGCTGCTATCCTTGCTCCTTGTCAATGTTTCAGTGTTGGATCTGAGCTTCTCCTGATTGTTCCTGTGACCTGCTGCTCTGTATAGCTAAGTGCTTTTTGCTTTTTTGTTGCTTTTTTTCTGTCCAGCTTGTGTTTTGTTTTGCTGGAAGCTCTGAGACGCAAAGGGTGTACCGCCGTGCCGTTAGTTCGGCACGGTGGGTTTTTTTTGCCCCCTTTGCGTGGTTTTGCTTGACTTGCCAATGCTCCATCTGTGTTTCAGTCTTTTATGCATGACATCTTCCGTGAGTATCTGGATAAATTCCTGATTGTTTACTTGGATGACATTTTGATCTTCTCAGATGATTGGGAGTCTCATGTAAAGCAGGTCAGAATGGTTTTTCAGGTCCTGCGTGCTAACTCTTTGTTTGTGAAGGGATCAAAGTGTCTCTTCGGTGTGCAGAAAGTTTCATTTTTGGGGTTCATCTTTACCCCTTCTACTATCGAGATGGATCCAGTTAAGGTCCAAGCCATCCAGGATTGGATTCAGCCGACATCTCTGAAAAGTCTGCAAAAGTTCCTGGGCTTTGCTAATTTTTATCGTCGCTTCATCTGTAATTTTTCTAGCATTGCCAAACCATTGACCGATTTGACCAAGAAGGGTGCTGATTTGGTTAATTGGTCTTCTGCTGCTGTGGAAGCTTTTCAGGAGTTGAAGCGTCGTTTTTGTTCTGCCCCTGTGTTGTGTCAGCCAGATGTTTCTCTTCCGTTCCAGGTCGAGGTTGATGCTTCTGAGATTGGAGCAGGGGCGGTTTTGTCACAGAGAGGTTCTGATTGCTCAGTGATGAAACCATGTGCTTTCTTTTCCAGGAAGTTTTCGCCCGCTGAGCGTAATTATGATGTGGGCAATCGAGAATTGCTGGCCATGAAGTGGGCATTCGAGGAGTGGCGTCATTGGCTTGAAGGAGCTAAGCATCGCGTGGTGGTATTGACTGATCATAAGAACTTGACTTATCTCGAGTCTGCCAAGCGCTTGAATCCTAGACAGGCTCGTTGGTCGTTATTTTTTGCCCGCTTCGACTTTGTGATTTCGTACCTTCCGGGCTCTAAAAATGTGAAGGCGGATGCTCTGTCTAGGAGTTTTGTGCCCGACTCTCCGGGTTTATCTGAGCCAGCGGGTATCCTCAAGGAAGGAGTCATTGTGTCTGCCATCTCCCCTGATTTGCGGCAGGTGCTGCAAAAATTTCAGGCGAATAAACCTGATCGTTGTCCAGCAGAGAAACTGTTCGTCCCTGATAGGTGGACTAATAAACTTATCTCTGAACTTCATTGTTCGGTGTTGGCTGGTCATCCTGGAATCTTTGGTACCAGAGAGTTAGTGGCTAGATCCTTCTGGTGGCCATCTCTGTCACGGGATGTACGTACTTTTGTGCAGTCCTGTGGGATTTGTGCTAGGGCTAAGCCCTGCTGTTCTCGTGCCAGTGGGTTGCTTTTGCCCTTGCCGGTCCCAAAGAGGCCTTGGACACATATTTCGATGGATTTCATTTCTGACCTTCCCGTTTCTCAAAAGATGTCAGTCATTTGGGTGGTCTGTGATCGCTTTTCTAAAATGGTCCATCTGGTGCCCTTGGCTAAATTGCCTTCCTCCTCTGATTTGGTGCCATTGTTCTTCCAGCATGTGGTTCGGTTGCATGGCATTCCTGAGAATATTGTTTCTGACAGAGGTTCCCAGTTTGTTTCAAGGTTTTGGCGAGCCTTTTGTGGTAGGATGGGCATTGACCTATCCTTTTCCTCGGCTTTCCATCCTCAGACTAATGGCCAGACCGAACGAACCAATCAGACCTTGGAAACATATCTGAGATGTTTTGTTTCTGCAGACCAGGATGATTGGGTGTCCTTTTTGCCGTTGGCTGAGTTCGCCCTTAATAATCGGGCCAGCTCGGCTACCTTGGTTTCTCCATTTTTTTGCAATTCTGGGTTCCATCCTCGTTTCTCTTCAGGACAGGTTGAGTCTTCGGACTGTCCTGGTGTGGATTCTGTGGTGGATAGGTTGCAGCAGATCTGGACTCAGGTAGTGGACAATTTGATCTTGTCCCAGGAGAAAGCTCAACTTTTCGCTAATCGCAGACGCCGTGTGGGTCCCCGACTTCGTGTTGGGGATCTGGTTTGGTTATCTTCTCGTCATATTCCTATGAAGGTTTCCTCTCCTAAATTTAAACCTCGTTTTATTGGTCCGTATAGGATTTCTGAGGTTCTCAATCCTGTGTCTTTTCGTTTGACCCTCCCAGACTCCTTTTCCATACATAATGTATTCCATAGGTCGTTGTTGCGGAGATACGTGGCACCTATGGTTCCATCTGTTGAGCCTCCTGCCCCGGTTTTGGTGGAGGGGGAATTGGAGTATATTGTGGAGAAGATTTTGGATTCTCGTGTTTCTAGACGGAAACTCCAGTATCTGGTTAAATGGAAGGGTTATGCTCAGGAAGATAATTCCTGGGTTTTTGCCTCTGATGTTCATGCTTCCGATCTTGTTCGTGCCTTTCATGCGGCTCATCCTGGTCGGCCTGGGGGCTCTGGTGAGGGTTCGGTGACCCCTCCTCAAGGGGGGGGTACTGTTGTGAATTCTGTGGCTGAATTCACTCCTGTGGTCACAAGTGGTACTGCAGCTTCTGAGCTTCCTCCCTCAGGTGTTCTGGTGAGCTCGTTAACTGCTTCATTACTTAACTCCGCCTGATGCTGCTATCCTTGCTCCTTGTCAATGTTTCAGTGTTGGATCTGAGCTTCTCCTGATTGTTCCTGTGACCTGCTGCTCTGTATAGCTAAGTGCTTTTTGCTTTTTTGTTGCTTTTTTTCTGTCCAGCTTGTCTTTTGTTTTGCTGGAAGCTCTGAGACGCAAAGGGTTTTTTTTGCCCCCTTTGCGTGGTTTTGCTTTAGGGTTTTTTGTAGACTGCAAAGTTCGCTTTACTGTCCTCACTCTGTCCTAGAATATCGGGCCCCACTTTGCTGAATCTATTTCATCCCTACGTTTTGTCTTTTCATCTTACTCACAGTCATTATATGTGGGGGGCTGCCTTTTCCTTTGGGGAATTTCTCTGGGGCAAGTCAGGCCTATTTTTCTATCTTCAGGCTAGCTAGTTTCTTAGGCTATGCCGAGCTGCCTAGGTAGTTGTTAGGCGCAATCCACAGCCACTTTTAGTTGTGTTTAGGATAGGATCAGGTGTGCAGTCTACAGAGTTTCCACGTCTCAGAGCTCGTTCTTGTATTTTTGGGTATTTGTCAGATCACTGTGTGCGCTCTGATCGCTAAGCACACTGTGTTTCTGGATTGCCTTCATAACACCTGTCATTAGCGCACATAACATCTAACTTTCTGTCCAGACTACCAGTTTTACCTAATTGTGAGGAGTACCCTAATAGAGGCTTTGCTCCCCCTGGCGGACTGGAGTGTGAAGTGTGTTTTGTGGTTGTGATACCTGGACAGAAGATCTCCTTCATTGCCTTCAGATGTAACATCACTCCCCCTGGTGGAAGAATAACATTACTGCAACGACCAGTACTCTGGGGCGCTGCACATGGAGCACAATACCCCCACAAAAGTCGATTCACATTTCAACCACAGAGCATGGTGCACAATACCCCCACAAAAGCCGATTCACATTTCACCCACAGAGCATGGAGCACAATACCCCCACAAAAGCCGATTCACATTTCACCCACAGAGCATGGAGCACAATACCCCCACAAAAGTCAATTCACATTTCACCCACAGAGCATGGAGCACAATACCCCCACAAAAGCCGATTCACATTTCACCCACAGAGCATGGAGCACAATACCCCCACAAAAGTCAATTCACATTTCACTCACAGACCATGGTGCACAAAACCCCCACAAAAGCTGGTTTACATTTCACCCACAGAGCATGGAGCACAATACCCCCACAAAAGTCAATTCACATTTAACCCACAGAGCATGGAGCACAATACCCCCACAAAAGCCGATTCACACTTCACCCACAGAGCATGGAGCACAATACCCCCACAAAAGTCGATTCACATTTCAACCACAGAGCATGGAGCACAATACCCCCACAATAGCCGATACACATTTCACCCACAGAGCATGGAGCGCAATACCCCCACAAAATCCGATTCACACTTCACCCACAGAGCATGAAGCACAATACCCCCACAAAAGTCAATTCACATTTCACCCACAGAGCATGGAGCACAATACCCCCACAAAAGTCGATACACATTTCACCCACAGAGCATGGAGCACAATACCCCACAAAAGTTAATTCACATTTCACCCACAGAGCATGGAGCACAATACCCCCACAAAAGCCGATTCACATTTCACCCACAGAGCATGGAGCACAATACCCCCACAAAAGTCAATTCACATTTCACCCACAGTGCATGGAGCACAATACCCCCACAAAAGTCGATTCACATTTCAACCACAGAGCATGGAGCACAATACCCCCACAATACCCGATTCACATTTCACCCACAGAGCATGGAGCACAATACCCCCACAAAAGTCGATTCACATTTCAACCACAGAACATGGAGCGCAATACCCCCACAAAAGCCGATTCACACTTCACCCACAGAGCATGGAGCACAATACCCCCACAAAAGCCGATTCGCACTTCACCCACAGAGCATGGAGCACAATACCCCACAAAAGTCAATTCACATTTCAACCACAGAGCATGGAGCACAAGACCCCCACAAAAGTCAATTCACATTTCACCCACAGAGCATGGAGCACAAAACCTCCACAAAAGCCGATTCACATTTCACCCACAGAGCATGGAGCACAATACCCCCACAAAAGCCGATTCACATTTCAACCACAGAACATGGAGCACAATACCCCCACAAAAGTCGATTCACATTTCAACCACAGAGCATGGAGCATAATACCCCACAAAAGTCAATTCACATTTCACCCACAGAGCATGGAGCACAAAACCTCCACAAAAGCCGATTCACATTTCACCCACAGAGCATGGAGCACAATACCCCCACAAAAGCCGATTCACATTTCACCCACAGAGCATGGAGCACAATACCCCCACAAAAGCCGATTCACATTTCAACCACAGAACATGGAGCACAATACCCCCACAAAAGTCAATTCACATTTCACCCACAGAGCATGGAGCACAAAACCTCCACAAAAGCCGATTCACATTTCACCCACAGAGCATGGAGCACAATACCCCCACAAAAGCTGATTCACATTTCAACCACAGAACATGGAGCACAATACCCCCACAAAAGTCGATTCACATTTCAACCACAGTGCATGGAGCACAATACCCCCACAAAAGCCGATTCACACTTCACCCACAGAGCATGGAGCACAATACCCCCACAAAAGCCGATTCACATTTCACCCACAGAGCATGGTGCACAATACCCCCACAAAAGTCAATTCACACTTCACCCACAGAGCATGGAGCACAATACCCCCACAAAAGCCAATTCACATTTCACTCACAGAGCATGGAGCACAATACCCCCACAAAAGTCAATTCACACTTCACCCACAGAGCATGGAGCACAATACCCCCACAAAAGCCAATTCACATTTCACCCACAGAGCATGGAGCACAATACCCCCACAAAAGCCGATTCACACTTCACCCACAGAGAATGGAGCACAATACCCCCACAAAAGCCGATTCACATTTCACCCACAGAGCATGGTGCACAATACCCCCACAAAAGTCAATTCACACTTCACCCACAGAGCATGGAGCACAATACCCCCACAAAAGCCAATTCACATTTCACTCACAGAGCATGGAGCACAATACCCCCACAAAAGTCAATTCACACTTCACCCACAGAGCATGGAGCACAATACCCCCACAAAAGCCAATTCACATTTCACTCACAGAGCATGGAGCACAATACCCCCACAAAAGCCGATTCACATTTCACCCACAGAGCATGAAGCACAATACCCCCACAAAAGCCGATTCACATTTCACTCACAGAGCATGGAGCACAATACCCCCACAAAAGTCAATTCACACTTCACCCACAGAGCATGGAGCACAATACCCCCACAAAAGCCGATTCACATTTCAACCACAGAGCATGGAGCACAATACCCCCACAAAAGCCAATTCACATTTCACTCACAGAGCATGGAGCACAATACCCCCACAAAAGTCAATTCACACTTCACCCACAGAGCATGGAGCACAATACCCCCACAAAAGCCGATTCACATTTCAACCACAGAGCATGGAGCACAATACCCCCACAATAGCCGATTCACATTTCAACCACAGAGCATGGAGCACAATACCCCCACAAAAGTCAATTCACACTTCACCCACAGAGCATGGAGCACAATACCCCCACAAAAGCTGATTCACATTTCAACCACAGAGCATGGAGCACAATACCCCCACAAAAGTCAATTCACATTTCACTCACAGAGCATGGAGCACAATACCCCCACAAAAGTCAATTCACACTTCACCCACAGAGCATGGAGCACAATACCCCCACAAAAGCCGATTCACATTTCACCCACAGAGCATGGAGCACAATACCCCCACAAAAGTCAATTCACACTTCACCCACAGAGCATGGAGCACAATACCCCCACAAAAGCCGATTCACATTTCAACCACAGAGCATGGAGCACAATACCCCCACAATAGCCGATTCACATTTCAACCACAGAGCATGGAGCACAATACCCCCACAAAAGTCAATTCACACTTCACCCACAGAGCATGGAGCACAATACCCCCACAAAAGCCGATTCACATTTCAACCACAGAGCATGGAGCACAATACCCCCACAATAGCCGATTCACATTTCAACCACAGAGCATGGAGCACAATACCCCCACAATAGCCGATTCACATTTCAACCACAGAGCATGGAGCACAATACCCCCACAATAGCCGATTCACATTTCAACCACAGAGCATGGAGCACAATACCCCCACAAAACAGTAGACTTAATTTCAGCAACAGAGTATGGGGGATTGGGATTTGGATGTTACGCCCCCAGCAGTTTTCCCCCAGCAGTTCACCCCAGCAGTTTGCCCCCAGCAGTTCAGCACCAGCAGTTCGCCCCGTGGGTACATTTCGCCCCCGAACATTTCATTACCAGCATTTGGCCTCCAGGATGTTTCGACCCCGCACATTTCACCCCTGCTCATTTCGCCCCCAGCAGTTCGCCCCCAGCAGTTCGCCCCCAGCAGTTCGCCCCTGGGTACATTTCACGCCCGCACATTTCGTCCCCAGCATTTGGCCCCAGCAGTTCGCCCCTGGGTACATTTCACCCCCGCACATTTCGCCCCCAGCAGTTCTCCCCCAGCAGTTCGCCCCTGGGTACATTTCGCCCCGTGTGTTCTGGTTTCGCATTTCATCCCCAGCATTTGGCCCCCGGATATTTGTACCCTTGTGATTCATGAATTCCCGTCCGTCATCAATGTTTCGCCTCCAGCAGGTCGCCCCCGGTAGTTCGCCCCCAGATGTTTGTACCCTTGTGGTTCATGACTTCCTGTCCGTCATCAATCTTTCGCCCCCAGCAGAACACCCCCGGCAGTTCACCCCCGGATGTTTCTACCCTTGTGATTCATGAATTCCCGTCCATCATCAATGTTTCGCCCCCAGCAGTTCACCCCTGGTAGTTCACCCCTGGATGTTTGTACCCTTGTGGTTCATGAATTCCCGTCCATCATCAATGTTTCGCCCCCAGAAGTTCACCCCCGGTAGTTCACCCCTGGATGTTTGTACCCTTGTGGTTCATGAATTCCTGTCCGTCATCAATGTTTCATTCCCAGCAGTTTGCCCCCAGATGTTTGTATCCTTGTGGTTCATGAATTCTTGTCCATCACCAATGTTTAGTCCCCAGCAATTCGCCCCCGGCAGTTCGCCCCTGGATGTTTGTACCCTTGTGGTTCATGAATTCCTTTCCATCATCAATGTTTCGCCCCCAGCAGTTCGCCCCCGGATGTTTCTACCCTTGTGATTCATGAATTCCTGTCCATCATCAATGTTCGCCCCCGGCAGTTCGCCCCTGGATGTTTGTACCCTTGTGGTTCTTGAATTCCTGTCCGTCATCAATGTTTCACCGCCAGCAGTTCACCCCCGGGAGTTCGCCCCTGGATGTTTGTACCCTGTTTCCCCCTAGAATTTTGTGTTTGGATGTTTTGCTAGTTTGTCCTTGTGGTTCATGAATTCCCGTCCATCATCAATGTTTCGCCCCCAGCAGTTCGCCCCGGTAGTTCACCCCGGATGTTTGTCCCCTGTTTTCCCCCTAGAATTTTGTGTTTGGATGTTTTGCCAGTTTGTCCTTGTGGTTCATGAATTCCTGTCCGTCATCAATGTTTCACCCCCGGCAGTTCGCCCCCAGATGTTTGTATCCTTGTGGTTCTTGAATTCCTGTCCGTCATCAATGTTTCGCCCCCAGCAGTTCGCCCCCGGGAGTTCGCCCCTGGATGTTTGTACCCTGTTTCCCCCTAGAATTTTGTGTTTGGATGTTTTGCTAGTTTGTCCTTGTGGTTCATGAATTCCCGTCCGTCATCAATGTTTCGCCCCCAGCAGTTCGCCCCCGGGAGTTCGCCCCTGGATGTTTGTACCCTGTTTCCCCCTAGAATTTTGTGTTTGGATGTTTTGCCAGTTTGTCCTTGTGGTTCATGAATTCCCGTCCGTCATCAATGTTTCGCCCCCAGAAATTCGCCCCCGGCAGTTCGCCCCCAGATGTTTGTACCCTTGTGGTTCATTAATTCCCATCCGTCATCAATGTTTCACCCCCGGCAGTTCGCCCCTGGATGTTTGTACCCTTGTGGTTCTTGAATTTCTGTCCGTCATCAATGTTTCGCCCCCAGCAGTTCGCCCCGGTAGTTCACCCCCGGATGTTTGTCCCCTGTTTTCCCCCTAGAATTTTGTGTTTGGATGTTTTGCCAGTTTGTCCTTGTGGTTGATGAATTCCCGTCTGTCATCAATCCACATGCCACAATCGTACTGTACGGGGTGCTGCACTTTTGTTAAATCATCTGTTTCCATCTGTTAACCTCACAACTGATTGCATTATAGTGTCAGAGCATTTTGCCCACAAATTTAACATTTTCCAAAACTTTTCTAAAACGTTTTTGCGTTACAAAAACATAACACGATATAAATAAACGGATTAAAAAAAATGCAGTGTGAATGAGGCCCGATTTAGGTGGGGAATGGAAACCACTCTAAAATCAAAACATGTTGTGAATTTTTACCTGACCCAGCAGTGACCTGCTTGTGTTTTGTTGCAGATGTAACAATTTTCATGTCAGGTTTCCTCCTGCTCGTTACCTTAGACGAGCCCTTATTCCATCTTTACATCAGGAGTTCCGGGGGATCAATATTCATGGCGTCCAGCAGCAGCTCCTTCTGCATGACTCTGGTAAGCACTCAACATTTCCATTATGCAGAATGATTGCAAAGTTCATGTTGCACAAATGTAATCATGTATATACTACAAAGAGCTGATGTAGAATACTATGTGATTTTTTTGCCTTAAAGGGAAGGTGCCATAAAAAAAAAAAAATTTCCAGCGATTGAAAAAATGTAAAGAATTAATGTTTACATTTTCTTAAAAAAATATTATCATGTGTTTATAATTTTGTAAACTATGAAAAATAATTTTAAAAGGTTTGGCATTTCCACTTTTAAACACTAGGGGGAGCAGCTGCTGAAATCTGACAGAAACCTAGTGTACAAGTAGCTCACATTACTGCACTGCAGTAAATATGGGCGGAGTCTGCTGACCTGTGTGATGTCTCCTCCCCTCCTGGGCGTTTGCTAAGGGATTAGAGAGGATGATAGTCAGGAACCCAGTGAGCGGCCATTTTGTTGGTGACTGCAGAGTTATACTGACAAGTAGACAGTCGCCGAGGATGGCAGGCAGCAAGGATTCTGGGAGATATGTGGTGGAGGGAGCAGGGTGACAGCAGCACAGAGTATTTCAGGAGAGCAGTGTGCTGGTCTATGGGGGCCCCCTGTTTGGTGCGCGGAGCAGCTAGGGATTGTACATAGGGCGCTGTCTTTTATACACATGGATGGACCGTCTCCTCAGAAATCCAGGAAACATTTCTGCGGATTGATGGCCGGTTCTGATCCAGACTTTGCATACAGACCCCATTCCCCTCCTCAGATCCTGTCTTCTCCATCCTGTCCTGGCGATGTGTGAAAGCGAGGCGACAGGCGAAGTACGGGGTGACGCTGGGAAGGAAATGTAGCCATATAGCATACCTCCCAACCGTCCCGGATCCAGCGGGACTGTCCTGATTTTGACAGTCAGCCCCGCGATCCCGGGCGGGACATTAATTGTCCCGCACTGGTTGGGAGGTATGTGATATCACCCGGTCGGTCAGCTGAGAGCTCCCTGCACCCGGCCAGCACAGCAGCACATAATGGCTGCTCTGTGCACAGGACCTGTGATGAGGTCACAGGATGGGAGGAGTCAGGGGTCACATGATCGGATTTGGGAGGAGGACCTCCGTGTACAGGACTTTGCTGGTTGCCATGGCGCCGGAGGAGGGTAAGGCAGCGTACGTATGTGTGTGGTCAGGAGGTGTTTACAGGTTGGATGTAGCAGAGCCGTGTGGGTACGAGGTGTATGGAGCTGAGCCGTGTGTGTAAGGGGTGTACGGAGCCGTGTGCATGAGGTGTACGGAGCGCAGCCGCGTGTGTACGAGGTGTACGGAGCCGTGTGCATGAGGTGTACGGAGCAGAGCAGCATGTGAAAGGTGTACGGAGCGGAGCCGTGTGTGTAAGGGGTGTACGGAGCCGTGTGCATGAGGTGTACGGAGCGCAGCCGCGTGTGTACGAGGTGTACGGAGCCGTGTGCATGAGGTGTACGGAGCAGAGCAGCATGTGAAAGGTGTACGGAGCGGAGCCGTGTGTGTAAGGGGTGTACAGAGCACAGCCGCGTGTGTACGAGGTGTATGGAGCACAGCCGCGTGTGTGAGAGGTGTACGGAGTGGAGCAGCGTGTGAAAGGTGTACGGAGCGCAGCCGTGTGTGTAAGGGGTGTACAGAGCACAGCCGCGTGTGTAGGAGGTGTACGGAGCACAGCCGCGTGTAGGAGGTGTACGGAGCGCAGCCGCGTGTGTACGAGGTGTACGGAGCACAGCCGCGTGTGTGCGAGGTGTACGGAGCGGAGCAGCGTGTGAAAGGTGTACGGAGCGGAGTCGTGTGTACGAGGTGTACGGAGCCATGTGTATGAGGTGTACGGAGCACAGCCGCGTGTGTACAAGGTGTACGGAGTGGAGCAGCATGTGAAAGGTGTACGGAGCGGAGTCGTGTGTAAGAGGTGTATGGAGCACAGCCGCGTGTGTACGAGGTGTACGGAGCAGAGCAGCGTGTGAAAGGTGTACAGAGCGGAGTCGTGTGTAAGAGGTGTACAGAGCACAGCCGCGTGTGTACAAGGTGTACGGAGCGGAGTCGTGTGTGAGAGGTGTACGGAGCCATGTGTATGAGGTGTACGGAGCACAGCCGCGTGTGTACAAGGTGTACAGAGCGGAGCAGCATGTGAAAGGTGTACGGAGCGGAGTCGTGTGTACGAGGTGTACGGAGCACAGCCGCGTGTGTACGAGGTGTACGGAGCGGAGTCGTGTAAGAGGTGTTCGGATGAGAGCAGAGTGTGAAAGGTGTATGGAGTGGAGCCACGTGTGTACGAGGTGTACAGAGCAGAGCCACGTGTGTACGAGGTGTGCGGAGCAGAGCCATGTGTGTGCAAGGTATACAGAGCGGAGCAGTGTGTGCAATGTGTATAGAGCGGAGCCGTGTGTGTACGAGATGTATGGAGAGGAGCCGTATGTGTATGAGGTGTACGCAGCGGAGCCGTGTGTGTGCAAGGTATACGGAGCGGAGTAGCTTCTGCAATGTGTATGGAGCGGAGCGGTGTGTGTATGAGGTGTACGTAGTGCCGTGTGTACGAGATATATGGAGCGGAGCCGTGTGTGTATGAGATGTATGGAGCGGAGCCGTGTGTGTATGAGATGTATGGAGCGGAGCCGTGTGTGTATGAGGTGTATGGAGCGGAGCTGAATGTGTACGAGGTGAACGGAACAGAGCCGTGTGTGTTTGAGATGTATGGAGTGGAGCCGTGTGTATGGAGCGGAGCCGTGTATGCAAAGTGTACGGAGCGCAGCCACGTGTGTAGGAGTAGCTATGTGTGGCCATTATACGGTACGAAGTATCATGTGCGGCCAATATACAGTATGGAGCATCATGTGCGATCATTATACAGTATGGAGCATCATGTGTGGCCATTATACAGTATGCAGCATCATGTGTGACCATTATGCAGTATGGAGCATCATGTGTGGCCATTATACAGTATTAAGCATCATGTGGGGTCATTATACAGTATGGAGCATTATGTGCGGTCATTATACAGTATGGAGCATCATGTGGGGCCATTATACAGTATAGAGCATCATGTGGGGCCATTGTACAGTATGGAGCATCATGTTTGGCCATTATACAGTATGGAGCATCATGTGTGGCCGTTATACAGTATTGAGCATCATGTGTGGCCGTTATACAGTATTGAGCATCATGTGCGGTCATTATACAGTATTGAGCATCATGTGTGGTCATTATACAGTATGGAGCATCATGTGGGGTCGTTATACAGTATTGAGCATCATGTGCGGTCATTATACAGTATTGAGCATCATGTGTGACCATTATACAGTATGGAGCATCATGTGTTGTCATTATACAGTATGGAGCATCATGTGCGGTCATTATACAGTATTGAGCATCATGTGTGACCATTATACAGTATGGAGCATCATGTGTGGTCATTATACAGTATGGAGCATCATGTGTTGTCATTATACAGTATGGAGCATCATGTGCGGCCATTATACAGTATGGAGCATCATGTGCGGTCATTATACAGTATGGAGCATCATGTGGGGTCATTATACAGTATGGAGCATCATGTGGGGTCGTTATACAGTATGGAGCATCATGTGCGGTCATTATACAGTATTGAGCATCATGTGTGGTCATTATATAGTATGGAGCATCATGTGCGGCCAATACACAGTAAGGAGCATCATGTGGGGTCGTTATACAGTATGGAGCATCATGTGCGGTCATTATACAGTATTGAGCATCATGTGTGGTCATTATACAGTATGGAGCATCATGTGGGGTCGTTATACAGTATGGAGCATCATGTGTGGTCATTATACAGTATTGAGCATCATGTGTGGTCATTATAAAGTATGGAGCATCATGTGCGGCCAATATACAGTAAGGAGCATCATGTGCGGTCATTATACAGTATTGAGCATCATGTGTGGTCATTATACAGTATGGAGCATCATGTGCGGCCAATATACAGTAAGGAGCATCATGTGCGGTCATTATACAGTATTGAGCATCATGTGTGACCATTATACAGTATGGAGCATCATGTGTGGTCATTATACAGTATGGAGCATCATGTGTTGTCAATATGCAGTATGGAGCATCATGTTTGGCCATTATACAGTATGGAGCATCATGTGCGGCCATTATACAGTATGGAGCATCATGTTTGGCCATTATACAGTATGGAGCATCATGTGCGGCCATTATACAGTATGGAGCATCATGTGCGGCCATTATACAGTATGGAGCATCATGTGCGGTCATTATACAGTATTGAGCATCATGTGTGGTCATTATACAGTATGGAGCATCATGTGCGGCCAATATACAGTAAGGAGCATCATGTGCGGCCATTATACAGTATTGAGCATCATGTGCGGTCATTATACAGTATGGAGCATCATGTGTGGTCATTATACAGTATGGAGAATCATGTTTGGCCATTATACAGTATGGAGCATCATGTGCGGCCATTATACAGTATGGAGCATCATGTGCGGCCATTATACAGTATGGAGCATCATGTGCGGTCATTATACAGTATTGAGCATCATGTGTGGTCATTATACAGTATGGAGCATCATGTGCGGCCAATATACAGTAAGGAGCATCATGTGCGGCCATTATACAGTATTGAGCATCATGTGCGGTCATTATACAGTATGGAGCATCATGTGCGGTCATTATACAGTATTGAGCATCATGTGGGGTCATTATACAGTAAGGAGCATCATGTGCGGCCAATATACAGTAAGGAGCATCATGTGCGGTCATTATACAGTAAGGAGCATCATGTGTGGCCATTATACAGTATGGAGCATCATGTGCGGTCATTATACAGTAAGGAGCATCATGTGTGGCCATTATACAGTATTGAGCATCATGTGCGGTCATTATACAGTATGGAGCATCATGTGCGGTCATTATACAGTATTGAGCATCATGTGGGGTCATTATACAGTAAGGAGCATCATGTGCGGCCAATATACAGTAAGGAGCATCATGTGCGGTCATTATACAGTAAGGAGCATCATGTGTGGCCATTATACAGTATGGAGCATCATGTGTGGCCATTAAACAGTATGGAGCATCATGTGTGGCCATTATGCAGTATGGAGCACTGTGTGGCCATATTTTTTTGTTTATAATTATTCTTTATGAACAGTGTGATCAGCAGTGCTAAATGGGTGTGGTTGAGACGTGGATATGGGTGTGGTCAGAGGCGTGGCCTAAAATTTGCCGCGGCGCGCAACGCTAACTTTGTCCCTCTTTCCCAGCTTCAAAAGTTGGGAGGTATGCATATAGTAACAATAAAAATGAGACCCCTCTCTTCAGCTGCCTCACCAGCCTTCCCCTGACTGCACCTAACTGGAGGTCACGCTGTCCCCTCTATTACCCCAGACCCGCGTGCAGGTGCTCAGCCACAACCACCATAGAATGGGTCCGCTTTATGAAGATAATACCGCCATAGAGATCACACATAATACTGTTATATAGTTCTCACTGCCATAGTGTTCTCACATAATACCGCCATATAGATCACACATAATACTGTTATATAGTTCTCACTGTCATAGTGTTCTCACATAATACCGCCATATAGATCACTCATAATACCGCCATATAGAGCACACAATACCGCCATATAGAGCACACAATACCGCCATATAGAGCACACATAATACTGTCCTATAGTTCTCACATAATACCATCATATAGATTGCAAATAATGACGCCATAGTGTTCTCACATAATACCGACATATAGATCTCACATAGAATGTAAGTCCGCAAGGACAGGGTCCTCTCCCCTCTGTACCAGTCTGTCACTGTAAACCTGCTTACTGTAAATGATATCTATGACTCTGTATGTAACCCCTTTCTCATGTACAGACCATGAAATTAATGGTGCTATATAAATAAATAATAATAATAATACCGCCATATAGAGCACACATAATACCGCCATATAGAGCACACAATATTGCCATATACTTCACACATAATACCGCCAGTGTTCTCACATAACGGGGGAGAGGAGTGCATAGGAGAGGATTAGATACACAGCTCAACAGTCAGTATCACACAGGAGAGGATTAGATACACGGCTCAGCAGACAGTATCACACAGGAGAGGATTAGATACATGGCTCAGCAGACAGTATCACACAGGAGAGGATTAGATACACAGCACAGCAGACAGTATCACACAGGATAGGATTAGATACACAGCACAGCAGACAGTATCACACAGGAGAGGATTAGATACATGGCTCAGCAGACAGTATCACACAGGATAGGATTAGATATACGGCTCAGCAGTCAGTATCACACAGGATAGGATTAGATACACAGCTCAGCAGTCAGTATCACAGGAGAGGATTAGATACACAGCTCAGCAGTCAGTATCACACAGGAGAGGATTAGATACACAGCTCAGCAGACAGTATCACACAGGATAGGATTAGATATACGGCTCAGCAGACAGTATCACACAGGATAGGATTAGATACACAGCTCAGCAGTCAGTATCACAGGAGAGGATTAGATACACAGCTCAGCAGTCAGTATCACACAGGAGAGGATTAGATACACAGCTCAGCAGACAGTATCACACAGGATAGGATTAGATACACGGCTCAGCAGACAGTATCACACAGGAGAGGATTAGATACACAGCTCAGCAGACAGTATCACACAGGATAGGATTAGATATACGGCTCAGCAGACAGTATCACACAGGATAGGATTAGATACACAGCTCAGCAGTCAGTATCACAGGAGAGGATTAGATACACAGCTCAGCAGACAGTATCACACAGGAGAGGATTAGATACACGGCTCAGCAGACAGTATCACACAGGAGAGGATTAGATACACAGCTCAGCAGACAGTATCACACAGGATAGGATTAGATATACGGCTCAGCAGACAGTATCACACAGGAGAGGATTAGATACACGGCTCAGCAGACAGTATCACACAGGATAGGATTAGATACACAGCTCAGCAGTCAGTATCACAGGAGAGGATTAGATACACAGCTCAGCAGTCAGTATCACACAGGAGAGGATTAGATACACAGCTCAGCAGTCAGTATCACAGGAGAGGATTAGATACACAGCTCAGCAGACAGTATCACACAGGAGAGGATTAGATACACAGCTCAGCAGTCAGTATCACACAGGAGAGGATTAGATACACAGCTCAGCAGACAGTATCACACAGGATAGGATTAGATACATGGCTCAGCAGACAGTATCACACAGGATAGGATTAGATACACAGCTCAGCAGTCAGTATCACACAGGAGAGGATTAGATACACGGCTCAGCAGTCAGTATCACACAGGAGAGGATTAGATACACAGCTCAGCAGACAGTATCACACAGGATAGGATTAGATACACGGCTCAGCAGTCAGTATCACAGGAGAGGATTAGATACACAGCTCAGCAGTCAGTATCACACAGGAGAGGATTAGATACACAGCTCAGCAGACAGTATCACACAGGAGAGGATTAGATACACAGCTCAGCAGACAGTATCACACAGGATAGGATTAGATACACGGCTCAGCAGATAGTATCACACAGGATAGGATTAGATACATGGCTCAGCAGACAGTATCACACAGGAGAGGATTAGATACACGGCTCAGCAGACAGTATCACACAGGATAGGATTAGATATACGGCTCAGCAGTCAGTATCACACAGGATAGGATTAGATACACAGCTCAGCAGTCAGTATCACACAGGAGAGGATTAGATACACCGCTCAGTCAGTATCACACAGGATAGGATTAGATACACGGCTCAGCAGTCAGTATCACACAGGAGAGGATTAAATACACGGCTCAGCAGACAGTATCACACAGGACAGGATTAGATACACGGCTCAGCAGTCAGTATCACACAGGACAGGATTAGATACACGGCTCAGCAGACAGTATCACACAGGAGAGGATTAGATACACGGCTCAGCAGTCAGTATCACACAGGAGAGGATTAGATACACAGCTCAGCAGACAGTATCACACAGGATAGGATTAGATACACGGCTCAGCAGTCAGTATCACACAGGAGAGGATTAGATACATGGCTCAGCAGACAGTATCACACAGGATGGGATTAGATACACGGCTCAGCAGACAGTATCACACAGGATAGGATTAGATACACGGCTCAGCAGTCAGTATCACACAGGAGAGGATTAGATGCACAGCTCAGCAGTCAGTATCACACAGGACAGGATTAGATACACAGCTCAGCAGTCAGTATCACACAGGAGAGGATTAGATACACGGCTCAGTCAGTATCATACAGGAGAGGATTAGATACACAGCTCAGCAGACAGTATCACACAGGACAGGATTAGATACACAGCTCAGCAGACAGTATCACACAGGACAGGATTAGATACACAGCTCAGCAGTCAGTATCACACAGGATAGGATTAGATACACGGCTCAGTCAGTATCATACAGGATAGGATTAGATACACGGCTCAGTCAGTATCACACAGGAGAGGATTAGATACACGGCTCAGTCAGTATCATACAGGAGAGGATTAGATACACGGCTCAGCAGTCAGTATCACACAGGATAGGATTAGATACACGGCTCAGCAGTCAGTATCACACAGGAGGATTAGATACACAGCTCAACAGTCAGTATCACACAGGAGAGGATTAGATACACGGCTCAACAGTCAGTATCACACAGGAGAGGATTAGATACACGGCTCAGCAGACAGTATCACACAGGAGAGGATTAGATACATGGCTCAGCAGACAGTATCACACAGGAGAGGATTAGATACACAGCACAGCAGACAGTATCACACAGGATAGGATTAGATACACAGCACAGCAGACAGTATCACACAGGAGAGGATTAGATACATGGCTCAGCAGACAGTATCACACAGGATAGGATTAGATATACGGCTCAGCAGTCAGTATCACACAGGATAGGATTAGATACACAGCTCAGCAGTCAGTATCACAGGAGAGGATTAGATACACAGCTCAGCAGTCAGTATCACACAGGAGAGGATTAGATACACAGCTCAGCAGACAGTATCACACAGGATAGGATTAGATATACGGCTCAGCAGACAGTATCACACAGGATAGGATTAGATACACAGCTCAGCAGTCAGTATCACAGGAGAGGATTAGATACACAGCTCAGCAGTCAGTATCACACAGGAGAGGATTAGATACACAGCTCAGCAGACAGTATCACACAGGATAGGATTAGATACACGGCTCAGCAGACAGTATCACACAGGAGAGGATTAGATACACAGCTCAGCAGACAGTATCACACAGGATAGGATTAGATATACGGCTCAGCAGACAGTATCACACAGGATAGGATTAGATACACAGCTCAGCAGTCAGTATCACAGGAGAGGATTAGATACACAGCTCAGCAGACAGTATCACACAGGAGAGGATTAGATACACGGCTCAGCAGACAGTATCACACAGGAGAGGATTAGATACACAGCTCAGCAGACAGTATCACACAGGATAGGATTAGATATACGGCTCAGCAGACAGTATCACACAGGAGAGGATTAGATACACGGCTCAGCAGACAGTATCACACAGGATAGGATTAGATACACAGCTCAGCAGTCAGTATCACAGGAGAGGATTAGATACACAGCTCAGCAGTCAGTATCACACAGGAGAGGATTAGATACACAGCTCAGCAGTCAGTATCACAGGAGAGGATTAGATACACGGCTCAGCAGACAGTATCACACAGGATAGGATTAGATACATGGCTCAGCAGACAGTATCACACAGGATAGGATTAGATACACAGCTCAGCAGTCAGTATCACACAGGAGAGGATTAGATACACGGCTCAGCAGTCAGTATCACACAGGAGAGGATTAGATACACAGCTCAGCAGACAGTATCACACAGGATAGGATTAGATACACGGCTCAGCAGTCAGTATCACACAGGAGAGGATTAGATACACGGCTCAGCAGTCAGTATCACACAGGAGAGGATTAGATACACAGCTCAGCAGACAGTATCACACAGGAGAGGATTAGATACACGGCTCAGCAGTCAGTATCACACAGGAGAGGATTAGATACACAGCTCAGCAGACAGTATCACACAGGATAGGATTAGATACACGGCTCAGCAGTCAGTATCACAGGAGAGGATTAGATACACAGCTCAGCAGTCAGTATCACACAGGAGAGGATTAGATACACAGCTCAGCAGACAGTATCACACAGGAGAGGATTAGATACACAGCTCAGCAGACAGTATCACACAGGATAGGATTAGATACACGGCTCAGCAGATAGTATCACACAGGATAGGATTAGATACATGGCTCAGCAGACAGTATCACACAGGAGAGGATTAGATACACGGCTCAGCAGACAGTATCACACAGGATAGGATTAGATATACGGCTCAGCAGTCAGTATCACACAGGATAGGATTAGATACACAGCTCAGCAGTCAGTATCACACAGGAGAGGATTAGATACACGGCTCAGCAGACAGTATCACACAGGATAGGATTAAATACATGGCTCAGCAGACAGTATCACACAGGAGAGGATTAGATACACAGCTCAGCAGACAGTATCACACAGGATAGGATTAGATATACGGCTCAGCAGACAGTATCACACAGGATAGGATTAGATACACAGCTCAGCAGACAGTATCACACAGGAGAGGATTAGATACACGGCTCAGCAGTCAGTATCACACAGGATAGGATTAGATACACAGCTCAGCAGTCAGTATCACAGGAGAGGATTAGATACACAGCTCAGCAGTCAGTATCACACAGGAGAGGATTAGATACACAGCTCAGCAGTCAGTATCACAGGAGAGGATTAGATACACAGCTCAGCAGACAGTATCACACAGGAGAGGATTAGATACACAGCTCAGCAGTCAGTATCACACAGGAGAGGATTAGATACACAGCTCAGCAGACAGTATCACACAGGATAGGATTAGATACACGGCTCAGCAGACAGTATCACACAGGATAGGATTAGATACATGGCTCAGCAGACAGTATCACACAGGATAGGATTAGATACACAGCTCAGCAGTCAGTATCACACAGGAGAGGATTAGATACACGGCTCAGCAGTCAGTATCACACAGGAGAGGATTAGATACACAGCTCAGCAGACAGTATCACACAGGATAGGATTAGATACACGGCTCAGCAGTCAGTATCACAGGAGAGGATTAGATACACAGCTCAACAGTCAGTATCACACAGGAGAGGATTAGATACACAGCTCAGCAGACAGTATCACACAGGAGAGGATTAGATACACAGCTCAGCAGACAGTATCACACAGGATAGGATTAGATACACGGCTCAGCAGATAGTATCACACAGGATAGGATTAGATACATGGCTCAGCAGACAGTATCACACAGGAGAGGATTAGATACACGGCTCAGCAGACAGTATCACACAGGATAGGATTAGATATACGGCTCAGCAGTCAGTATCACACAGGATAGGATTAGATACACAGCTCAGCAGTCAGTATCACACAGGAGAGGATTAGATACACCGCTCAGTCAGTATCACACAGGATAGGATTAGATACACAGCTCAGCAGTCAGTATCACACAGGATAGGATTAGATACAAGGCTCAGCAGTCAGTATCACACAGGAGAGGATTAAATACACGGCTCAGCAGACAGTATCACACAGGATAGGATTAGATACACGGCTCAGCAGTCAGTATCACACAGGACAGGATTAGATACAAGGCTCAGCAGTCAGTATCACACAGGATAGGATTAGATACACAGCTCAGCAGTCAGTATCACACAGGATAGGATTAGATACAAGGCTCAGCAGTCAGTATCACACAGGAGAGGATTAAATACACAGCTCAGCAGACAGTATCACACAGGATAGGATTAGATACACGGCTCAGCAGTCAGTATCACACAGGAGAGGATTAGATACATGGCTCAGCAGACAGTATCACACAGGATGGGATTAGATACACGGCTCAGCAGACAGTATCACACAGGATAGGATTAGATACACGGCTCAGCAGTCAGTATCACACAGGAGAGGATTAGATGCACAGCTCAGCAGTCAGTATCACACAGGACAGGATTAGATACACAGCTCAGCAGTCAGTATCACACAGGAGAGGATTAGATACACGGCTCAGTCAGTATCATACAGGAGAGGATTAGATACACAGCTCAGCAGACAGTATCACACAGGACAGGATTAGATACACAGCTCAGCAGACAGTATCACACAGGAGAGGATTAGATACACGGCTCAGCAGACAGTATCACACAGGAGAGGATTAGATACACAGCACAGCAGACAGTATCACACAGGATAGGATTAGATACACAGCACAGCAGACAGTATCACACAGGAGAGGATTAGATACATGGCTCAGCAGACAGTATCACACAGGATAGGATTAGATATACGGCTCAGCAGTCAGTATCACACAGGATAGGATTAGATACACAGCTCAGCAGTCAGTATCACAGGAGAGGATTAGATACACAGCTCAGCAGTCAGTATCACACAGGAGAGGATTAGATACACAGCTCAGCAGACAGTATCACACAGGAGAGGATTAGATATACGGCTCAGCAGACAGTATCACACAGGACAGGATTAGATACACAGCTCAGCAGTCAGTATCACACAGGAGAGGATTAGATACACGGCTCAGTCAGTATCATACAGGAGAGGATTAGATACACAGCTCAGCAGACAGTATCACACAGGACAGGATTAGATACACAGCTCAGCAGACAGTATCACACAGGAGAGGATTAGATACACGGCTCAGCAGACAGTATCACACAGGAGAGGATTAGATACATGGCTCAGCAGACAGTATCACACAGGAGAGGATTAGATACACAGCACAGCAGACAGTATCACACAGGATAGGATTAGATACACAGCACAGCAGACAGTATCACACAGGAGAGGATTAGATACATGGCTCAGCAGACAGTATCACACAGGATAGGATTAGATATACGGCTCAGCAGTCAGTATCACACAGGATAGGATTAGATACACAGCTCAGCAGTCAGTATCACAGGAGAGGATTAGATACACAGCTCAGCAGTCAGTATCACACAGGAGAGGATTAGATACACAGCTCAGCAGACAGTATCACACAGGATAGGATTAGATATACGGCTCAGCAGACAGTATCACACAGGATAGGATTAGATACACAGCTCAGCAGTCAGTATCACAGGAGAGGATTAGATACACAGCTCAGCAGTCAGTATCACACAGGAGAGGATTAGATACACAGCTCAGCAGACAGTATCACACAGGATAGGATTAGATACACGGCTCAGCAGACAGTATCACACAGGAGAGGATTAGATACACAGCTCAGCAGACAGTATCACACAGGATAGGATTAGATATACGGCTCAGCAGACAGTATCACACAGGATAGGATTAGATACACAGCTCAGCAGTCAGTATCACAGGAGAGGATTAGATACACAGCTCAGCAGACAGTATCACACAGGAGAGGATTAGATACACGGCTCAGCAGACAGTATCACACAGGAGAGGATTAGATACACAGCTCAGCAGACAGTATCACACAGGATAGGATTAGATATACGGCTCAGCAGACAGTATCACACAGGAGAGGATTAGATACACGGCTCAGCAGACAGTATCACACAGGATAGGATTAGATACACAGCTCAGCAGTCAGTATCACAGGAGAGGATTAGATACACAGCTCAGCAGTCAGTATCACACAGGAGAGGATTAGATACACAGCTCAGCAGTCAGTATCACAGGAGAGGATTAGATACACAGCTCAGCAGACAGTATCACACAGGAGAGGATTAGATACACAGCTCAGCAGTCAGTATCACACAGGAGAGGATTAGATACACAGCTCAGCAGACAGTATCACACAGGATAGGATTAGATACATGGCTCAGCAGACAGTATCACACAGGATAGGATTAGATACACAGCTCAGCAGTCAGTATCACACAGGAGAGGATTAGATACACGGCTCAGCAGTCAGTATCACACAGGAGAGGATTAGATACACAGCTCAGCAGACAGTATCACACAGGATAGGATTAGATACACGGCTCAGCAGTCAGTATCACAGGAGAGGATTAGATACACAGCTCAGCAGTCAGTATCACACAGGAGAGGATTAGATACACAGCTCAGCAGACAGTATCACACAGGAGAGGATTAGATACACAGCTCAGCAGACAGTATCACACAGGATAGGATTAGATACACGGCTCAGCAGATAGTATCACACAGGATAGGATTAGATACATGGCTCAGCAGACAGTATCACACAGGAGAGGATTAGATACACGGCTCAGCAGACAGTATCACACAGGATAGGATTAGATATACGGCTCAGCAGTCAGTATCACACAGGATAGGATTAGATACACAGCTCAGCAGTCAGTATCACACAGGAGAGGATTAGATACACCGCTCAGTCAGTATCACACAGGATAGGATTAGATACACGGCTCAGCAGTCAGTATCACACAGGAGAGGATTAAATACACGGCTCAGCAGACAGTATCACACAGGACAGGATTAGATACACGGCTCAGCAGTCAGTATCACACAGGACAGGATTAGATACACGGCTCAGCAGACAGTATCACACAGGAGAGGATTAGATACACGGCTCAGCAGTCAGTATCACACAGGAGAGGATTAGATACACAGCTCAGCAGACAGTATCACACAGGATAGGATTAGATACACGGCTCAGCAGTCAGTATCACACAGGAGAGGATTAGATACATGGCTCAGCAGACAGTATCACACAGGATGGGATTAGATACACGGCTCAGCAGACAGTATCACACAGGATAGGATTAGATACACGGCTCAGCAGTCAGTATCACACAGGAGAGGATTAGATGCACAGCTCAGCAGTCAGTATCACACAGGACAGGATTAGATACACAGCTCAGCAGTCAGTATCACACAGGAGAGGATTAGATACACGGCTCAGTCAGTATCATACAGGAGAGGATTAGATACACAGCTCAGCAGACAGTATCACACAGGACAGGATTAGATACACAGCTCAGCAGACAGTATCACACAGGACAGGATTAGATACACAGCTCAGCAGTCAGTATCACACAGGATAGGATTAGATACACGGCTCAGTCAGTATCATACAGGATAGGATTAGATACACGGCTCAGTCAGTATCACACAGGAGAGGATTAGATACACGGCTCAGTCAGTATCATACAGGAGAGGATTAGATACACGGCTCAGCAGTCAGTATCACACAGGATAGGATTAGATACACGGCTCAGCAGTCAGTATCACACAGGAGGATTAGATACACAGCTCAACAGTCAGTATCACACAGGAGAGGATTAGATACACGGCTCAACAGTCAGTATCACACAGGAGAGGATTAGATACACGGCTCAGCAGACAGTATCACACAGGAGAGGATTAGATACATGGCTCAGCAGACAGTATCACACAGGAGAGGATTAGATACACAGCACAGCAGACAGTATCACACAGGATAGGATTAGATACACAGCACAGCAGACAGTATCACACAGGAGAGGATTAGATACATGGCTCAGCAGACAGTATCACACAGGATAGGATTAGATATACGGCTCAGCAGTCAGTATCACACAGGATAGGATTAGATACACAGCTCAGCAGTCAGTATCACAGGAGAGGATTAGATACACAGCTCAGCAGTCAGTATCACACAGGAGAGGATTAGATACACAGCTCAGCAGACAGTATCACACAGGATAGGATTAGATATACGGCTCAGCAGACAGTATCACACAGGATAGGATTAGATACACAGCTCAGCAGTCAGTATCACAGGAGAGGATTAGATACACAGCTCAGCAGTCAGTATCACACAGGAGAGGATTAGATACACAGCTCAGCAGACAGTATCACACAGGATAGGATTAGATACACGGCTCAGCAGACAGTATCACACAGGAGAGGATTAGATACACAGCTCAGCAGACAGTATCACACAGGATAGGATTAGATATACGGCTCAGCAGACAGTATCACACAGGATAGGATTAGATACACAGCTCAGCAGTCAGTATCACAGGAGAGGATTAGATACACAGCTCAGCAGACAGTATCACACAGGAGAGGATTAGATACACGGCTCAGCAGACAGTATCACACAGGAGAGGATTAGATACACAGCTCAGCAGACAGTATCACACAGGATAGGATTAGATATACGGCTCAGCAGACAGTATCACACAGGAGAGGATTAGATACACGGCTCAGCAGACAGTATCACACAGGATAGGATTAGATACACAGCTCAGCAGTCAGTATCACAGGAGAGGATTAGATACACAGCTCAGCAGTCAGTATCACACAGGAGAGGATTAGATACACAGCTCAGCAGTCAGTATCACAGGAGAGGATTAGATACACGGCTCAGCAGACAGTATCACACAGGATAGGATTAGATACATGGCTCAGCAGACAGTATCACACAGGATAGGATTAGATACACAGCTCAGCAGTCAGTATCACACAGGAGAGGATTAGATACACGGCTCAGCAGTCAGTATCACACAGGAGAGGATTAGATACACAGCTCAGCAGACAGTATCACACAGGATAGGATTAGATACACGGCTCAGCAGTCAGTATCACACAGGAGAGGATTAGATACACGGCTCAGCAGTCAGTATCACACAGGAGAGGATTAGATACACAGCTCAGCAGACAGTATCACACAGGAGAGGATTAGATACACGGCTCAGCAGTCAGTATCACACAGGAGAGGATTAGATACACAGCTCAGCAGACAGTATCACACAGGATAGGATTAGATACACGGCTCAGCAGTCAGTATCACAGGAGAGGATTAGATACACAGCTCAGCAGTCAGTATCACACAGGAGAGGATTAGATACACAGCTCAGCAGACAGTATCACACAGGAGAGGATTAGATACACAGCTCAGCAGACAGTATCACACAGGATAGGATTAGATACACGGCTCAGCAGATAGTATCACACAGGATAGGATTAGATACATGGCTCAGCAGACAGTATCACACAGGAGAGGATTAGATACACGGCTCAGCAGACAGTATCACACAGGATAGGATTAGATATACGGCTCAGCAGTCAGTATCACACAGGATAGGATTAGATACACAGCTCAGCAGTCAGTATCACACAGGAGAGGATTAGATACACGGCTCAGCAGACAGTATCACACAGGATAGGATTAAATACATGGCTCAGCAGACAGTATCACACAGGAGAGGATTAGATACACAGCTCAGCAGACAGTATCACACAGGATAGGATTAGATATACGGCTCAGCAGACAGTATCACACAGGATAGGATTAGATACACAGCTCAGCAGACAGTATCACACAGGAGAGGATTAGATACACGGCTCAGCAGTCAGTATCACACAGGATAGGATTAGATACACAGCTCAGCAGTCAGTATCACAGGAGAGGATTAGATACACAGCTCAGCAGTCAGTATCACACAGGAGAGGATTAGATACACAGCTCAGCAGTCAGTATCACAGGAGAGGATTAGATACACAGCTCAGCAGACAGTATCACACAGGAGAGGATTAGATACACAGCTCAGCAGTCAGTATCACACAGGAGAGGATTAGATACACAGCTCAGCAGACAGTATCACACAGGATAGGATTAGATACACGGCTCAGCAGACAGTATCACACAGGATAGGATTAGATACATGGCTCAGCAGACAGTATCACACAGGATAGGATTAGATACACAGCTCAGCAGTCAGTATCACACAGGAGAGGATTAGATACACGGCTCAGCAGTCAGTATCACACAGGAGAGGATTAGATACACAGCTCAGCAGACAGTATCACACAGGATAGGATTAGATACACGGCTCAGCAGTCAGTATCACAGGAGAGGATTAGATACACAGCTCAACAGTCAGTATCACACAGGAGAGGATTAGATACACAGCTCAGCAGACAGTATCACACAGGAGAGGATTAGATACACAGCTCAGCAGACAGTATCACACAGGATAGGATTAGATACACGGCTCAGCAGATAGTATCACACAGGATAGGATTAGATACATGGCTCAGCAGACAGTATCACACAGGAGAGGATTAGATACACGGCTCAGCAGACAGTATCACACAGGATAGGATTAGATATACGGCTCAGCAGTCAGTATCACACAGGATAGGATTAGATACACAGCTCAGCAGTCAGTATCACACAGGAGAGGATTAGATACACCGCTCAGTCAGTATCACACAGGATAGGATTAGATACACAGCTCAGCAGTCAGTATCACACAGGATAGGATTAGATACAAGGCTCAGCAGTCAGTATCACACAGGAGAGGATTAAATACACGGCTCAGCAGACAGTATCACACAGGATAGGATTAGATACACGGCTCAGCAGTCAGTATCACACAGGACAGGATTAGATACAAGGCTCAGCAGTCAGTATCACACAGGATAGGATTAGATACACAGCTCAGCAGTCAGTATCACACAGGATAGGATTAGATACAAGGCTCAGCAGTCAGTATCACACAGGAGAGGATTAAATACACAGCTCAGCAGACAGTATCACACAGGATAGGATTAGATACACGGCTCAGCAGTCAGTATCACACAGGAGAGGATTAGATACATGGCTCAGCAGACAGTATCACACAGGATGGGATTAGATACACGGCTCAGCAGACAGTATCACACAGGATAGGATTAGATACACGGCTCAGCAGTCAGTATCACACAGGAGAGGATTAGATGCACAGCTCAGCAGTCAGTATCACACAGGACAGGATTAGATACACAGCTCAGCAGTCAGTATCACACAGGAGAGGATTAGATACACGGCTCAGTCAGTATCATACAGGAGAGGATTAGATACACAGCTCAGCAGACAGTATCACACAGGACAGGATTAGATACACAGCTCAGCAGACAGTATCACACAGGACAGGATTAGATACACAGCTCAGCAGTCAGTATCACACAGGATAGGATTAGATACACGGCTCAGTCAGTATCATACAGGATAGGATTAGATACACGGCTCAGTCAGTATCACACAGGAGAGGATTAGATACACGGCTCAGCAGACAGTATCACACAGGAGAGGATTAGATACACGGCTCAGCAGTCAGTATCACACAGGAGAGGATTAGATACACGGCTCAGCAGACAGTATCACACAGGAGAGGATTAGATACACGGCTCAGCAGTCAGTATCACACAGGAGAGGATTAGATACATGGCTCAGCAGACAGTATCACACAGGATGGGATTAGATACACGGCTCAGCAGACAGTATCACAAAGGATAGGATTAGATACAGCAGAGTATCACACAGGAGAGGATTAGATACACGGCTCAGCAGTCAGTATCACACAGGAGAGGATTAGATACACGGCTCAGCAGTCAGTATCACACAGGAGAGGATTAGATGCACAGCTCAGCAGTCAGTATCACACAGGACAGGATTAGATACACGGCTCAGCAGACAGTATCACACAGGAGAGGATTAGATACACGGCTCAGTCAGTATCACACAGGATAGGATTAGATACACAGCTCAGCAGTCAGTATCACACAGGACAGGATTAGATACACAGCTCAGCAGTCAGTATCACACAGGATAGGATTAGATACACGGCTCAGTCAGTATCATACAGGATAGGATTAGATACACAGCTCAGCAGTCAGTATCACACAGGAGAGGATTAGATACACGGCTCAGTCAGTATCATACAGGAGAGGATTAGATACACGGCTCAGCAGACAGTATCACACAGGATAGGATTAGATACACGGCTCAGCAGTCAGTATCACACAGGATAGGATTAGATACACGGCTCAGCAGTCAGTATCACACAGGAGGATTAGATACACGGCTCAACAGTCAGTATCACAAAGGATAGGATTAGATACACGGCTCATTCAGTATCACACAGGATAGGATTAGATACACGGCTCAGCAGACAGTATCACACAGGAGGATTAGATACACGGCTCAACAGTCAGTATCACACAGGAGAGGATTAGATACACGGCTCAGTCAGTATCACACAGGATAGGATTAGATACACGGCTCAGTCAGTATCACAAAGGATAGGATTAGATACACGGCTCATTCAGTATCACACAGGATAGGATTAGATACACGGCTCAGCAGACAGTATCACACAGGAGGATTAGATACACGGCTCAACAGTCAGTATCACACAGGAGAGGATTAGATACACGGCTCAGTCAGTATCACACAGGATAGGATTAGATACACCGCTCAGTCAGTATCATACAGGATAGGATTAGATACACGGCTCATTCAGTATCACACAGGATAGGATTAGATACACGGCTCAGCAGACAGTATCACACAGGATAGGATTAGATACACGGCTCAGCAGTCAGTATCACACAGGATAGGATTAGATACACCGCTCAGTCAGTATCACACAGGATAGGATTAGATACACCGCTCAGTCAGTATCATACAGGATAGGATTAGATACACGGCTCAGTCAGTATCATACAGGATAGGATTAGATACACGGCTCATTCAGTATCACACAGGATAGGATTAGATACACGGCTCAGCAGACAGTATCATACAGGAGAGGATTAGATACACGGCTCAGTCAGTATCACACAGGATAGGATTAGATACACCGCTCAGTCTATCATACAGGAGAGGATTAGATACACGGCTCATTCAGTATCACACAGGATATGATTAGATACACGGCTCAGCAGACAGTATCACACAGGAGAGGATTAGATACACGGCTCAGTCAGTATCACACAGGAGAGGATTAGATACACGGCTCAGTCAGTATCATACAGGATAGGATTAGATACATGGCTCAGTCAGTATCATACAGGATAGGATTAGATACACGGCTCATTCAGTATCATACAGGATAGGATTAGATACACGGCTCAGCAGACAGTATCACACAGGATAGGATTAGATACACGGCTCAGCAGTCAGTATCACACAGGATAGGATTAGATACACGGCTCAGCAGTCAGTATCACACAGGATAGGATTAGATACACGGCTCAGCAGACAGTATCACACAGGATAGGATTAGATACACGGCTCAGCAGTCAGTATCACACTGGATAGGATTAGATACACGGCTCAGCAGACAGTATCACACAGGATAGGATTAGATACACGGCTCAGTCAGTATCACACAGGAGAAGATTAGATACACGGCTCATTCAGTATCATACAGGATAGGATTAGATACACCGCTCAGTCAGTATCACACAGGATAGGATTAGATACACGGCTCAGCAGACAGTATCACACAGGATAGGATTAGATACACCGCTCAGTCAGTATCATACAGGATAGGATTAGATACACCGCTCAGTCAGTATCACACAGGATAGGATTAGATACACGGCTCAGCAGACAGTATCACACAGGATAGGATTAGATACACAGCTCAGCAGTCAGCATCACACAGGATAGGATTAGATACACATCTCAGCACAGTATCACACAGGAGAGGATTAGATACACGGCTCAGCAGACAGTATCATACAGGATAGGATTAGATACACGGCTCAGCAGTCAGTATCACACAGGATAGGATTAGATACACGGCTCAGCAGACAGTATCACACAGGAGAGGATTAGATACACGGCTCATTCAGTATCACACAGGATAGGATTAGATACACGGCTCAGCAGACAGTATCACACCGGAGGATTAGATACACGGCTCAACAGTCATTATCACACAGGAGAGGATTAGATACACGGCTCAGTCAGTATCACACAGGATAGGATTAGATACACGGCTCAACAGTCAGTATCACACAGGAGAGGATTAGATACACGGCTCAGTCAGTATCACACAGGATAGGATTAGATACACGGCTCAGTCAGTATCATACAGGATAGGATTAGATACACGGCTCAGCAGTCAGTATCACACAGGAGAGGATTAGATACACAGCTCAGCAGACAGTATAACACAGGAGAGGATTAGATACACGGCTCAGCAGTCAGTATCACACAGGAGAGGATTAGATACACGGCTACAGACAGTATCACACAGGAGAGGATTAGATACACGGCTCAGCAGTCAGTATCACACAGGAGAGGATTAGATACACGGCTCAGCAGACAGTATCACACAGGAGAGGATTAGATACACGGCTCAGCAGTCAGTATCACACAGGAGAGGATTAGATACAAGGCTCAGCAGTCAGTATCACACAGGAGAGGATTAGATACACGGCTCAGCAGTCAGTATCACACAGGAGAGGATTAGATAGACGGCTCAGCAGTCAGTATCACACAGGAGAGGATTAGATACACGGCTCAGCAGTCAGTATCACACAGGAGAGGATTAGATAGACGGCTCAGCAGTCAGTATCACACAGGAGAGGATTAGATACACGGCTCAGCAGACAGTATCACACAGGAGAGGATTAGATACAAGGCTCAGCAGTCAGTATCACACAGGAGAGGATTAGATACACGGCTCAGCAGTCAGTATCACACAGGAGAGGATTAGATAGACGGCTCAGCAGTCAGTATCACACAGGATAGGATTAGATACACGGCTCAGCAGACAGTATCACACAGGAGAGGATTAGATACACAGCTCAGCAGTCAGTATCACACAGGATAGGATTAGATACACGGCTCAGCAGACAGTATCACACAGGATAGGATTAGATACACGGCTCAGCAGACAGTATCACACAGGAGAGGATTAGATACACGGCTCAGCAGACAGTATCACACAGGATAGGATTAGATACACGGCTCAGCAGACAGTATCACACAGGAGAGGATTAGATACAAGGCTCAGCAGTCAGTATCACACAGGAGAGGATTAGATACACGGCTCAGCAGTCAGTATCACACAGGACAGGATTAGATACACGGCTCAGCAGACAGTATCACACAGGATAGGATTAGATACACGGCTCAGCAGTCAGTATCACACAGGAGAGGATTAGATACACGGCTCAGCAGTCAGTATCACACAGGATAGGATTAGATACACATCTCAGCACAGTATCACACAGGAGAGGATTAGATACACGGCTCAGCAGTCAGTATCACACAGGATAGGATTAGATACAAGGCTCAGCAGACAGTATCACACAGGATTGGATTAGATACACGGCTCAGCAGTCAGTATCACACAGGATAGGATTAGATACACGGCTCAGCAGACAGTATCACACAGGAGAGGATTAGATACACATCTCAGCACAGTATCACACAGGAGAGGATTAGATACACGGCTCAGCAGTCAGTATCACACAGGATAGGATTTGATACACGGCTCAGTCAGTATCATACAGGATAGGATTAGATACACGGCTCATTCAGTATCACACAGGATAGGATTAGATACACGGCTCAGCAGTCAGTATCACACAGGATAGGATTAGATACACGGCTCAGCAGACAGTATCACACAGGATAGGATTAGATACACGGCTCAGCAGACAGTATCACACAGGAGAGGATTAGATACACGGCTCAGCAGTCAGTATCACACAGGAGAGGATTAGATATACGGCTCAGCAGTCAGTATCACACAGGATAGGATTAGATACAGCTCAGCAGACATTATCACACAGGATAGGATTAGATACACGGCTCAGCAGACAGTATCACACAGGAGAGGATTAGATACACAGCTCAGCAGTCAGTATCACACAGGATAGGATTAGATACACGGCTCAGCAGACAGTATCACACAGGATAGGATTAGATACACGGCTCAGCAGACAGTATCACACAGGAGAGGATTAGATACACGGCTCAGCAGACAGTATCACACAGGATAGGATTAGATACACAGCTCAGCAGTCAGTATCACACAGGAGAGGATTAGATACACGGCTCAGCAGTCAGTATCACACAGGAGAGGATTAGATACAAGGCTCAGCAGTCAGTATCACACAGGAGAGGATTAGATACACGGCTCAGCAGTCAGTATCACACAGGAGAGGATTAGATACAAGGCTCAGCAGTCAGTATCACACAGGAGAGGATTAGATACACGGCTCAGCAGTCAGTATCACACAGGAGAGGATTAGATACACGGCTCAGCAGTCAGTATCACACAGGAGAGGATTAGATACACGGCTCAGCAGACAGTATCACACAGGAGAGGATTAGATACACGGCTCAGCAGTCAGTATCACACAGGAGAGGATTAGATACAAGGCTCAGCAGTCAGTATCACACAGGAGAGGATTAGATACACGGCTCAGCAGTCAGTATCACACAGGAGAGGATTAGATACACGGCTCAGCAGTCAGTATCACACAGGAGAGGATTAGATACACGGCTCAGCAGTCAGTATCACACAGGAGAGGATTAGATACAAGGCTCAGCAGTCAGTATCACACAGGAGAGGATTAGATACACGGCTCAGCAGTCAGTATCACACAGGAGAGGATTAAATACACGGCTCAGCAGTCAGTATCACACAGGAGAGGATTAGATACACAGCTCAGCAGACAGTATAACACAGGAGAGGATTAGATACACGGCTCAGCAGTCAGTATCACACAGGAGAGGATTAGATACACGGCTACAGACAGTATCACACAGGAGAGGATTAGATACACGGCTCAGCAGTCAGTATCACACAGGAGAGGATTAGATACACGGCTCAGCAGACAGTATCACACAGGAGAGGATTAGATACACGGCTCAGCAGTCAGTATCACACAGGAGAGGATTAGATACAAGGCTCAGCAGTCAGTATCACACAGGAGAGGATTAGATACACGGCTCAGCAGTCAGTATCACACAGGAGAGGATTAGATAGACGGCTCAGCAGTCAGTATCACACAGGAGAGGATTAGATACACGGCTCAGCAGTCAGTATCACACAGGAGAGGATTAGATAGACGGCTCAGCAGTCAGTATCACACAGGAGAGGATTAGATACACGGCTCAGCAGACAGTATCACACAGGAGAGGATTAGATACAAGGCTCAGCAGTCAGTATCACACAGGAGAGGATTAGATACACGGCTCAGCAGTCAGTATCACACAGGAGAGGATTAGATAGACGGCTCAGCAGTCAGTATCACACAGGATAGGATTAGATACACGGCTCAGCAGACAGTATCACACAGGAGAGGATTAGATACACAGCTCAGCAGTCAGTATCACACAGGATAGGATTAGATACACGGCTCAGCAGACAGTATCACACAGGATAGGATTAGATACACGGCTCAGCAGACAGTATCACACAGGAGAGGATTAGATACACGGCTCAGCAGACAGTATCACACAGGATAGGATTAGATACACGGCTCAGCAGACAGTATCACACAGGAGAGGATTAGATACAAGGCTCAGCAGTCAGTATCACACAGGAGAGGATTAGATACACGGCTCAGCAGTCAGTATCACACAGGAGAGGATTAGATACACGGCTCAGCAGTCAGTATCACACAGGAGAGGATTAGATACACGGCTCAGCAGACAGTATCACACAGGATAGGATTAGATACACGGCTCAGCAGACAGTATCACACAGGAGAGGATTAGATACACGGCTCAGCAGTCAGTATCACACAGGAGAGGATTAGATACACGGCTCAGCAGTCAGTATCACACAGGATAGGATTAGATACACGGCTCAGCAGTCAGTATCACACAGGAGAGAATTAGATACAAGGCTCAGCAGACAGTATCACACAGGAGAGGATTAGATACATGGCTCAGCAGACAGTATCACACAGGATAGGATTAGATACACAGCTCAGCAGACAGTATCAGACAGGAGAGGATTAGATACACGGCTCAGCAGTCAGTATCACACAGGAGAGGATTAGATACACGGCTCAGCAGACAGTATCACACAGGAGAGGATTAGATACACGGCTCATTCAGTATCACACAGGAAAGGATTAGATGCACGGCTCAGTCGTCAATATCACACAGGATAGGATGAGATACATGGCTCAGTAGTCAGTATCACACAGGAGAGGATTAGATACATGGCTCAGTAGTCAGTATCACACAGGAGAGGATTAGATACACGGCTCAGCACAGTATCACACAGGATAGGATTAGATACATGGCTCAGTAGTCAGTATCACACAGGAGAGGATTAGATACACGGCTCAGCAGACAGTATCACACAGGAGAGGATTAGATACACGGCTCAGCAGTCAGTATCACACAGGAGAGGATAAGATACACGGCTCAGCAGTCAGTATCACACAGGGGAGGATTAGATACACAGCTCAGCAGTCAGTATCAAACAGGATAGGATTAGATACACGGCTCAGTCAGTATCACACAGGATAGGATTAGATACACGGCTCAGCAGACAGTATCACACAGGATAGGATTAGATACATGGCTCAGTAGTCAGTATCACACAGGAGAGGATTAGATACACGGCTCAGCAGACAGTATCACACAGGGTAGGATTAGATACACGGCTCAGCAGTCAGTATCACACAGGGGAGGATTAGATACACAGCTCAGCAGTCAGTATCACACAGGATAGGATTAGATACACAGCTCAGTCAGTATCACACAGGAGAGGATTAGATACACAGCTCAGCAGACAGTATCACACAGGAGAGGATTAGATACACAGCTGAGCAGACAGTATCACACAGGAGAGGATTAGATACACGGCTCAGCAGTCAGTATCACACAGGAGAGGATTAGATATACGGCTCAGCAGACATTATCACACAGGATAGGATTAGATACACGGCTCAGCAGTCAGTATCACACAGGAGAGGATTAGATATACGGCTCAGCAGACAGTATCACACAGGAGAGGATTAGATACACAGCTCAGCAGTCAGTATCACACAGGATAGGATTAGATACACGGCTCAGCAGACAGTATCACACAGGATAGGATTAGATACACGGCTCAGCAGTCAGTATCACACAGGAGAGGATTAGATACACGGCTCAGCAGTCAGTATCACACAGGAGAGGATTAAATACAAGGCTCAGCAGTCAGTATCACACAGGAGAGGATTAGATACACGGCTCAGCAGTCAGTATCACACAGGAGAGGATTAGATACACGGCTCAGCAGTCAGTATCACACAGGAGAGGATTAGATACAAGGCTCAGCAGTCAGTATCACACAGGAGAGGATTAGATACACGGCTCAGCAGTCAGTATCACACAGGACAGGATTAGATACACGGCTCAGCAGACAGTATCACACAGGAGAGGATTAGATACACGGCTCAGCAGACAGTATCACACAGGAGAGGATTAGATACACGGCTCAGTAGTCAGTATCACACAGGAGAGGATTAGATACACGGCTCAGCAGACAGTATCACACAGGAGAGGATTAGATACACGGCTCAGTAGTCAGTATCACACAGGAGAGGATTAGATACACGGCTCAGCAGACAGTATCACACAGGATAGGATTAGATACACGGCTCAGCAGACAGTATCACACAGGAGAGGATTAGATACACGGCTCAGCAGACAGTATCACACAGTATAGGATTAGATACACGGCTCAGCAGTCAGTATCACACAGGAGAGGATTAGATACAAGGCTCAGCAGACAGTATCACACAGGAGAGGATTAGATACACGGCTCAGCAGACAGTATCACACAGTATAGGATTAGATACACGGCTCAGCAGTCAGTATCACACAGGAGAGGATTAGATACACGGCACAGCAGTCAGTATCACACAGGATAGGATTAGATACACGGCTCAGCAGACAGTATCACACAGGATAGGATTAGATACACGGCTCAGCAGACAGTATCACACAGGATAGGATTAGATACACGGCTCAGCAGACAGTATCACACAGGATAGGATTAGATACACGGCTCAGCAGACAGTATCACACAGGAGAGGATTAGATACAAGGCTCAGCAGTCAGTATCACACAGGAGAGGATTAGATACACGGCTCAGCAGTCAGTATCACACAGGAGAGGATTAGATACACGGCTCAGCAGTCAGTAACACACAGGAGAGGATTAGTTACACGGCTCAGCAGTCAGTATCACACAGGATAGGATTAGATACACGGCTCAGCAGACAGTATCACACAGGATAGGATTAGATATACGGCTCAGCAGTCAGTATCACACAGGAGAGGATTAGATACACAGCTCAGCAGACAGTATCACACAGGAGAGGATTAGATACACGGCTCAGCAGTCAGTATCACACAGGATAGGATTAGATACAAGGCTCAGCAGTCAGTATCACACAGGAGAGGATTAGATACACGGCTCAGCAGTCAGTATCACACAGGAGAGGATTAGATACACGGCTCAGCAGACAGTATCACACAGGATAGGATACAAGGCTCAGCAGACAGTATCACACAGGAGAGGATTAGATACAAGGCTCAGCAGACAGTATCACACAGGAGAGGATTAGATACACAGCTCAGCAGACAGTATCACACAGGAGAGGATTAGATACACAGCTCAGCAGACAGTATCACACAGGAGAGGATTAGATACACAGCTCAGCAGACAGTATCACACAGGATAGGATTAGATACACGGCTCAGCAGATAGTATCACACAGGATAGGATTAGATACACAGCTCAGCAGACAGTATCACACAGGAGAGGATTAGATACATGGCTCAGCAGACAGTATCACACAGGATAGGATTAGATACACGGCTCAGCAGACAGTATCACACAGGAGGGGATTAGATACATGGCTCAGCAGACAGTATCACACAGGATAGGATTAGATACACGGCTCAGCAGACAGTATCACACAGGATAGGATTAGGTGCACAGCTCAGCAGACAGTATCACACAGGAGAGGATTAGATTCACAGCTCAGCAGACAGTATCACACAGGATAGGATTAGGTGCACAGCTCAGCAGACAGTATCACACAGGAGAGGATTAGATTCACAGCTCAGCAGACAGTATCACACAGGATAGGATTAGATACACGGCTCAGCACAGTAACACACATGGGAGGAGATAACTGCTCAGAGTCAGCACCACAAAGGATAGGATTAGAGTGCCTCTCCCCCTCCCCCTCCCCACTGATACTTCACTGCTTGGCTGCTGAGTCCTTTCTCCCTCCCGTCCTTGGTCTCCTCCTCCTCCTTCTCCTATAACCACAGGCCTCCTGCGATTATACTGGGAAAGTGGAGCTCACAGATGCACTGTGAGCTCCAGGAAGATGGCGCTGATCTCCTGCCTCTGCTGTGATGTGGACGGCTCAGGGGGCGTGGCCACATCAGAGCAGGGAGCAGCACAATCAAAACTATACGGTCGGATGCCGACTGCAGCCTCCTATGACCAGGGCTGCCATATTTGCAGAGTGTAAGTGTCGTGCAGCTACATTTACACTCCTGCAAAAGAAAATGGCAGCGCCCAGTGGCTGAAAAAAAAATTAATAATAAAAAAAATGTTTAAGTTAAAAAAAGTAAATTTGTATTAAAATAATTGTTTATATAAACAATCATTTTTAATACAAAAAATTAAATGTGACACCTTCCCTTTAAGGGGAAACTTTGAGGATAGTATAATGTAGGATGAGACCTACTGATTCCCACTATGCCTCACTTGTTTAGTTGCAGCTTCAAAGTAGACGTCCTGCCTTTAAGATACAGAGGTCTGCCATGTTCATAAGCAGAGTGGTAACCTTGTCCACCAACCATGATTTGCAGGTATCCAGCCATTGTCAATCACAGCCAGAGGACAAGGTTGTCGCATCAAACTCGCATCACTAGATGTTAATTTTAGTGTAGAATTTTCTGCTATAAATTAGCTGCAGATTGTCTGCTGCAACTACTTAGTGCATGTGAATGGACCTTAAAGGGAACCTGTCACCCAATTTTTCACCTATAAGCTGTGGCCACCGGCATCAGGGGCTTATCTGCAGCATTCTGTAATGCATCCTGTAATGCTGTAGATAAGCCCCGATGTATCCTGAAAGAGGAGAAAAAGAGGTTAGATTATACTCACCCAGGGGCGGTCCCGGTTCTGTTCTGGTCCGATGGGCGTCCGGTCCGGGGCCTCCCATCTTCTTACGATGACGTCCTCTTCTTGTCGTGGCTCTGGCGCAGGCAAACTTTTCCTGTCTTCTTGAGGGCAGGGCAAAGTACTGCAGTGCGCAGGCGCCTGGAAAGGTCAGAGAGGCCCGGCGCATGCGCACTGCAGTACAATCTTCATCTACTGGACCAAAGTAAAAAGTGGTTTGCTGATGGCATTTTTTCCACTACACCATCCCTGTTCAAGCAACTTTATACAATCCATGTAGTCCACAGCGGCCTTGTTGTTCCGCTAGTGTACACCTTACTGTCGTACAAGAGCCGTTCTACATACCAGAGGTTGCTACAAGAGCTGAAGAACAAGCAACCTGGACCACAGCCACACAACCTGATGTTGGATTTTGAACTAGCTACAATCCAGGCATTTGAGAATGAATTCCCCAACCTCAAGAAGACCGGTTGCTTCTTCCACCTATCACAGTCAGTTTGGCGTAAAGTTCAAAATGAAGGACTCAAGGTGTAATATCAAGGTGACCATGAATTTGCTCGTTGGATACGCATGATACCTGCCCTTGCCTTTCTACCAACACAGAATGTTGTGCCTTCATTTTAAGAGTTAGTGGAAAATCCTGACTTTCCACAAGAAGCCATACCCATTGCCAACTATTTTTAAGATACCTATATTGGTCAAATGACTCGCAGAGCACGTCAGGCACCTTTGTTTCCAGTTGAACTTTGGAATATGTATGAACGAACATTAAATGATCAACAGCGAACAAATAATGATGTTGAAGGATGGCACCGTAGCTTTCAAGAAACATGTGGTACTCTTTTCCCAAATATGTACTGGTTCATTAACTGTCAAACATCAGCGAGAGCTCCACAGCTTAGAAATTATTCAGATAATAGCAGGAAATTCCATCACTGTAAGAAACAAAAAATACGCTGCAGTTTCAGCAAAGGTTAAACGTATTGTGCAAGATTTCAGCAATAGATGCTTGATAGATTATCTGAGAGGCATCGCCAGCAGCTTTGAATTTTAGTTGACGGTCGCATATTTAGCTGTAAAATAATTCAAACATTAACACCTGCAATTTTTCTTTTCTTTCCTCTTTTTCTCTAACCCTTCCCCCTCTATACCGTTTATGTTTCTTGTTTAACAGTTTTAATTTATACAGTTAAAGCGTAACTCTAAAAAAAAAAACAACAAGTTTTGCTATGTTATAGTACCTGTGGCACTAATCTTCTTTTCTGATGGAGACCCCCTTCCAGCAACTTCACTTCTGTGTGAAAAGTCCCATCCAAGTTTCAGCAACAGCTCCATGTGTTGTGCAGGATTTCAGTGGCTAATAAGGAGGTCGTTTCGCCTTAGTAGCAGAACTTGTGGATCGACTCTAGGGGGCATGGCTACACGGGACGTGCAACTGTTAGGCCTCTTTCAGACTAGTGGTTTTGCTGGCGATTATCGCAGCAGTTTCAAACAGCGGCGGTAGTCGCCAGCAAAACCACTACATAACACTCGATTTGCCTTATGCAAGTCAATGGGCTCAAATCGCGGGAAAACTGTGCAGCAAAAACCAAACAGTTTTCCATTTTAAAACATGTTCTATCTTCCTGGCGATTACCGCCGTGGTTTTAAACTGCCATGGTAATCGCCAGGAAAACAGCAAGTCTGAAAGAGGCATCAACGTGCTCCCTATGATGTATACAGGGCTGCAGATTCACAGCACCCTGCAAAGCTCCCCAACGCCCCATGTGCTCAGTCCTTTACTGGCTTTACACCGGGGAAGCCCTCCTCTTGTCCAGGACCTAGCACATGAGGGGAGGGGGAAGGTGAACTTTCCAGAGGGCTGTGATCGAACAGCCATGAATGTATCACAGGAAGCCTGAATCCGCCCACAATTTCTGCTACCAAGGGGGCCCGACTTCCTTAGTAACCACTGAAATCCTGCAGCACATAGAGCCTGCTACTGTAACTCGGATGCGACTTTTCACACAAAACTAAATAAAATTTACTAAATATTATATTTAAAAAAATTAACTAAAGCTGCTGGAAGGGGTTCTCCATTGGAAAAGATCAGTGACCCAGGTACTATAACATATCAAAAGTTTTTGGGCTTTTTTTTAGAGTTACGCTTTAAATATATTGTTCTGCAATGTTGGTTGGTTTGACCAATTATTAATATTTTTCTGTCTGTTTGTAAAGTTACTTATCTAGAAAACTCAAAGTTTTGGAATTTAAAAAAAAACTGTAACTTGATCACATTTATACATCTTAGACCCAAAATATGATTAGTGAGAAGTGAACCTACCTGGGTTTACTCATCACTAGATACAGTATGATATGTAATGGATGACAAAAAGAAGCCATTAAGTGTAACACCGCTAGTACATGACAGTAAACTGATGGTCACTTGTCTTAGATCAGGGGTGTCATATTCACCAAGGGCCACACCAATTTAATGGTTGTCCCCAAAGGGCCATTTGTTGCTGAAAGACCGGATGCACACAACCGAGTCCCGTCCAGAACATGCATTTCTCTGCACAGAGCGGTGTATGCCCCTGTATAAGGCACGGAGGATCAGCTCTTTACCAGGCGCTTCTTCCCTGGATCTCACTGATATCATGGAGAGCTATGGCTGCAGCTTCCAGTCACTTGTCATTGTCGTTGCTGATAAACAGCTGGTTCAATGCAGAATACAACTGCACCGTATTCTTGGCCTAATCTGAGGAATGGGCATCTATAGATAAACGGATCCTGAAGTGAGAATACCGCTTTTATCTGCTGCTCCATTCTATTATATACTGGCAGAGTGTTCTGTGAGGGCTAATCCCCAAAACCCCCATCTGAAGACCTGATAAAGAGGTTCTGAAGAAGCTGGTTAACCACCACTTTAGTTCAGCAAAGCCAACATCTCAGTTCTGCAGAGATGGTTGGTGGGATTAACCCTGTAGTCAGTCAACAATCCCCCTGCTTCCATACATAGCCTGCATTAAAGGGGTATTCTCATGCCGGACTGCCCAATCAAAATAAGGCAGCATGCTTCAGCAATTCATGAACCACAAGGGTGCAAACATCTGGGGCGAACTGCCGGGGGCGAAACATCCAGGGGTGAACTGCCAGGGGCAAAACATCCAGGGGCCAAATGCTGGGGACGAAATGTGCGGGGGCGAAATGTACCCAGGGACGAACTGCTGGGGGTGAACTGCTGGGGGTGAACTGCTGTGGGCGAACTGCTGGGAGTGAAATGTGTGGGGGCAAAACATCCTGGGGGCCAAATGCAGGGGCCGAAATGTGCAGGGGCGAAATGTACCCAGGGGCGAACTGCTGGGGGTGAACTGCTGGGGGTGAAATGTGCGGGGGTAAAACATCCTGGGGGCCAAATGCTGGGGACGAAATGTGCGGGGGCGAAATGTACCCAGGGACGAACTGCTGGGGGTGAACTGCTGGGGGTGAACTGCTGTGGGCGAACTGCTGGGGGTGAAATGTGCGGGGGTAAAACATCCTGGGGGCCAAATGCTGGGGACGAAATGTGCGGGGGCGAAATGTACCCAGGGACGAACTGCTGGGGGTGAACTGCTGTGGGCGAACTGCTGGGAGCGAAATATGCGGGGGTGAAACGTGTGGAGGTGAAAATCCTGGGGGCCAAAGGCTCGGGACGAAATGTGCGGGGGTGAAATGTACCCAGGGGTGAACTGCTGGGGGCGAACTGCTGGGAGCAAACTGCTGGGGGCAAACTGCTGGGGGCGAACTGCTGGGGGCGAACTGCTGGGGGGAACTGCTGGGGGGAACTGCTGGGGGGAACTGCTGGGAGGAACTGCTGGGGGCGAACTGCTGGGGGTGAACTGCTGGGGGGAACTGCTGGGGGCGAAACATTCTAGAACCTTCTGATCGGCACTGAGTGCTTACACTGCCTTTTGACAGCGTGGGAACCTCGGCTCTCTGGCAGGGATGGTTTCACTGCCGATCAGAAGCGGTGTTTACTGTGCTGTCATGCACATGGCAGCGTATCAATCACTGTATTGTTGAGCCCCTATTCAAGTGAATGGGGTTATGGTCCGCTCGGCTGGATGGCAGGCTGTATGGACGCATCATGGAATCATGCAGCATGCCATCTAGATGTAGCAGAGTGGAGTGTGATGTCACATCCAGCTGTTCTTCACTTTTCTGCAGCAAATACACTGTCAGCCTGCGTATTTGCAGCGTTTTTTTGACCATCCGTTCAAGTCAATGGTGAAAAAAGCTGAACGAAGTGAAATGTCCTACGTCAAAAAACGCCGCAAAGCACAAAATCCTGATGACAGAAAAAAAGTGTGTGTGTGAGATTTCTGAAATCTCATGGGCTTTGCTGGTACTGTAAAAAGCAGTGTGAACATACCCTGAAAAAATATGAAAAAATGAATTTATTTATGTAGTGGAGATGCTCAGAGACTTGGTGCGGTGACAGTGTGTTCTGGATATAATCATTACTAGGAGACCTTTGTGTTGGGTGTGGATTTGGGGGTCTGTGTCTCCTGGATAATCTTTTTCTTAAATTATTACACATACCAGCCGCTGCTTTAACTATCCCGGTGTGACCCTGCTGCCATCTAGTGTCCAGACACAATATTACGCCTGAAAATTTCTTGGACTAACAGATGAATTACCCTGGAAATGTCCCTGTCTGCTAACATGGAATAACTAATGCTTCATAATATGGGTCTGTGAGAGGTCCGGTTCAGGCACCGACCGTGAATTCTAATCATGGCTGATGCTCTCCCCCCGTATGTTTCATCTGCCCACCTGATTTCAGTGTTACCCCCTTACACACGCTCAGAATCTTTAAAATTGACATCAAGCTAAAGGAGACGTTCAGATAATTCTATTTGCTTATATGGTCGGCCATTTACTCCGCAGTGGGAAAACACAGCTCGCTTCCTCCTGTTTAGTCGATGTTCCCAACATCCCCAAAATGGCTCCCGCTCTTGATCAATCACCTCAAACTGAGTGTGGCGAGAAGTCGGGCCGTCTCTTTAGCCAATCTCGCAGCTCTATTTAAAAAAAAGGGGAGATACAAATGAATCCTTCAGACATGGCGGCTGAGGTCACGGCCAAATTACTGCCAGAAATCGTAACGCTGCCCTGAAGGGCCTACAGGATAGACCGGACGGGCGGCCGAGCCGCCGACCGAACTGGAAACTCGTATGTCGAGCACTGGACAGGATAGAGGTGATGACCAGGCCAAAGTGATCGCTATCGTCCATGACAACACGATATTGAGAGATCGTATTGATGACCTAGAGAATCGCTCCTACGTCTACATTTAGTGGGACCACCAGCGTCATATTCACGGGGTACCCTAAAGTCTCTTTATGTGGATGATGTTCCATGGGCTCTAAAACTATCCGAGTGGAAAGAGTCCTGTTCTGTGCAGCAATATAATTGCTGTCTATAAAGTTCAGTCATTTTTGTGTGTCTCGGTTATCACAGACATTGTATTTTCTGTGTATATTAATCCTTCCTATAATTTTGTATTGTAAGGTAACAGCGCCATCTGCTGGGCGGTTTGATGTATACATTCTAGTTTAGTTTGCAATGTGTTATGGGAAGTTCCTATAGCATTGTGGGATAGTTCCTGTTGCATTGTGGGATTGTTCCTGTTGCATTGTGGTCTAATTATGACGCTGTGAAGGGAACAGCAGCCATTTTTCCTGTATGCTCCTGAGGAGAAACCACACCACTCGCTTTCTGTCTTGCTCCTTGTAAACAGCCTTCTCTAAGCACAGTTGGTAAGCCACTATCCATCTGAGGATGCCGTGCTTGTTGTGGTTGCATCACGTCATGTCTGTGTGGGAAGCCGCAGTGTAACCTCCTTATCTTCCTCCCCCTCTGGATCACACCGAGTGGCATCTACAGTCTCATTGTCATCCTCTCTGTTCTTGCACCATCCAACCTGACGGAACTGGAGAGGATCTGCAAGGAAGAATGGCCGAGGATCCCCAAATCCAGGGGGGAAAAACTTGTTGCATCATTCCCAAGAAGACTCATGGCTGTACGAGCTCAAAAGGTGCTTCACCTCAATACTGAGCAAAGGGCTGAAGACTTATGACCATGGGATAGTTCAGTTTTTCTTTTTTAATAAATTTGCAAAAATTTCTACATTTCTGTCTAGATGGGATGCAGAGTGGACATTACTGAGAAAAAATGAACTTTATAGAATTTACCAAATGGCTGCAATGAAACAAAAAGTGAAACATTTAATGGGGTCTGGACACTTTCCGTACCCACTGTAACATTTGTAGCCTGAAGATTAACCCTATATCTGAAGGCTAACCGTGTTTTTTCAGCCCTGGCAGGTTCCCTTTAAGATTTCCTATTACCTCTCCTTCCCGTCTTGTGTAAAACAATCCCAAAAACATCCATCAGTCATTATTTTATCTACGGGTAATTTTAACATGGAAACATTTAACATCAAAGATATAAAGACTGTTGAAAAAAGAAAACCGCATCGTAAGAAAGAAATAGACAAAAGTGATGTCTCTTCCCTACAAGAAACTCATAAAGAAAAGCAAAAAAATGTTAAACTTCGGTTACAAAAAAAGGATAAAACGTTATTGTTTAATCTACGCAAAAAAACCTGTAAGTAGAACGATTTCCTTTCCTTCTAAAGATATCACATGTAATAGAGATGGGGTAAGACATAGCTTAGGTTGTAGGACGTTTGGCTGGTCTGCGTATGGCTGTGTACATCCTCCCTTAAGCTCCGCCCACTTCCGCAGGCGTCCTGCTTCATCCTGCATACCTATCTTTAACATTGGGTACGCAAGGACATGCGTTGTGTGCGCATGTGTCCGCATGCGGCGTTTTGACGTGCCCGCCTGGCTGTACTGATCATTTTCACCAAGTGTGCCCACCCCATAAAAGATAACAGTAAATCTTGCCATACCTTTAGCTAAGTAGTATTTTTTTAATAAGAGGGGGATAAATTAGGATGTATAGAGATGTTGGTAATCGGCCTATCTTATGTCACGCCGTTCTGTCTGTTTCTGGTTTTCGTCGTGACTATGCATATGTTTGCTTTAACCCTTTACTCTTTTCCCCCTAATTTGAGCTGGGATACTGTTGGCTGTTACCTGGATGGAGCCTTCTCAGTTTCCTGCTCTGCTGCGCAGTCGTACATGGTGGTTAGGTCTTTTCTATTGCATGACCTTCCTCATGTGCGGTCCCTGGTTGCTGCTGTGAAGCTGTCCGCGGGTTGTGAGGTCATTTGCGGCTGCTGCATGACTTTCCACGTGTGTCAGTGCTTGCAGTCACAGCCTGGTGCCCTGAGCCTCAGATCCTGCACTGATTGTGCTGTAATGGTTTCTGTGTGTGCTTAGGGCGTGCGCGGCCACATCCCCCCTGCTTTTATCAGGGTTAGGGTGTGTACTCGAAATGCTGTCCCCAGCCAATTGCTGAGGGGCAGCTCCTATATAAAGTTCCCCTGCCCTGTGGGCGGGGCCTGAGCAACTCACAAAGCTCCTGAACTTTGCTATGTGTGTTTTTGTTCCTGCACCTCTCCTGTCTATGTTTTGGTACCAAAGTCCTTGCCTTGATTCCTGTTTTGTCCTGTTCTGGCTCCTGTCCTGGAGGCGGTATATCCAGGCCTGAATGTTATGTTTGCTAATGACAGGTGTTATGAAGGCAATCCAGAAACACAGTGTGCTTAGCGATCAGAGCGCACACAGTGATCTGACAAATACCCAAAAATACAAGAACGAGCTCTGAGACGTGGAAACTCTGTAGACTGCACACCTGATCCTATCCTAAACACAACTAAAAGCGGCTGTGGATTGCGCCTAACAACTACCTAGGCAACTCGGCACAGCCTAAGAAACTAGCTAGCCTGAAGATAGAAAAATAGGCCTGACTTGCCCCAGAGAAATTCCCCAAAGGAAAAGGCAGCCCCACACATATAATGACTGTGAGTAAGATGAAAAGACAAAACGTAGGGATGAAATAGATTCAGCAAAGTGGGGCCCGATATTCTAGGACAGAGCGAGGACAGTAAAGCGAACTTTGCAGTCTACAAAAAACCCTAAAGCAAAACCACGCAAAGGGGGCAAAAAAAAACCCACCGTGCCGAACTAACGGCACGGCGGTACACCCTTTGCGTCTCAGAGCTTCCAGCAAAACAAAAGACAAGCTGGACAGAAAAAAAGCAACAAAAAAGCAAAAAGCACTTAGCTATACAGAGCAGCAGGTCACAGGAACAATCAGGAGAAGCTCAGATCCAACACTGAAACATTGACAAGGAGCAAGGATAGCAGCATCAGGCGGAGTTAAGTAATGAAGCAGTTAACGAGCTCACCAGAACACCTGAGGGAGGAAGCTCAGAAGCTGCAGTACCACTTGTGACCACAGGAGTGAATTCAGCCACAGAATTCACAACTCCTTGATCCTGAACCTGTCTGAACTGTGTCTGCTGTGATTATGTTCCTGGGATCCCTCTGCATCTGGAGCCTCACTCCTAGTGACTTTGAGTCTCTTAAAACCGGTGTTTCTGCTGAGCGTCTGCTACTCTGTGCTCTGACTACCATGTGGTGTTAACCCCATCTGGCTCATGTCCAGTACGGCGGTACTTGCGCCATCACGCTTGAGTTCCTTCCTAGGTCCGATGCCTGGAGCCTGACGACCGCAGTCTGGAACCTGATGACCGCTGTCTGGAGCTTGGAGCCTGATGACTGGTGGTGCCTGTAGGTCATGTCAGATGTCCGGAACCGAACAACTCCTGTCTGATGTCTGTCGGTGACCCTGGGTCCAGATGTCCTGTCTGTGTCCTGATGTCCTCATGGGCCCTGATGTCCTGACGTTCTTGTGTGTCCTGATTCTTACCTGCATCCTGATGACCTCGTGTTCCCTGATGTCCTTCCTGTGTTCAATGTCCTGATGTCCTTCCTGTGTTCAATGTCCTGATGTCCTGCCTGTGTCCTGATGACCTCATGGGCCCTGATGTCCTGACGATCTTGTGTGTCCTGATGTCTTACCTGCATCCTGATCACCTCGTGTTCCCTGATGTCCTTCCTGTGTTTGATGTCCTGATGACCTGGACTGCCACGCCAGTGTCCCAGATGTCTATCCAGTATTCCTGTGTCCTGATGCCCTGCCTGTGTCCTGATGTCTTTCCTGAGTCCAGATGTCCTGTCTGTATCCTGATGTCCTGTCTGTGTCCTGATGTCCTGCCTATCTGTACCTCGGTGATTCGTTGGTGCCTTGGGGTCCACTGGGTGGTACCATCCTGGAGGTGTAGAATCGGGAGCCTGACATCGTCATGTTTTGTTTATGTACTGTGTGACTTTACTTTAGTAAACTTTACTTTCTCTATACCTGAAGTTGTGCGGTATAATATAGTCCTATGTGTCTCTTTCTTTGTCCATATGCTCAGCTGCTACAGAACCCCGTTTTCTGCCCTCCCCTAGTTCGAGTAGGCCCGGGTCCCCCTCTGTGGTTTAAAGGGTCTGTATTTTGTCCCCGGGGGACGCGCGCCCCACGCCTTCTGAGATTGGTCCTGGTCGGCTTGGGGGCATCTATGGGCTGGTCCGCATCTGCAGCTGCAGCTGATCGTGATATCTTAATTCCCAAATAGGTTATATGAGATGGAGCTAATGTTATACCTCCCAAAGACCTGGTTGAGTAACGTTTTACTCCCCTCTCAGTTAGTGGAAGTATTTTGCTTTGAAGTAAGTCAAACACTATAGGCAGATGATGAATGGGATCAGACATGAATAGAATGACGTCGTCCACAAAAAAAGGCAGCCTGATATGATTTCTTATTCATTTGGATTCACGGTAAAGTGTTCGGATCTCATAAGATGTGGACTAAGGGCTCCAGAGCTAAGTTGAAGAGGGGGGGGGGGGGAACAATGGACATCCCTGTCTCGCTCCTTTTTCGAGAGGGAAAGGAGAGGAAAAAAACCCGGAGTGTATACCTGAGCCTTTGGAGAAGAGTATACATTCCGTATGTAATTAAAGAAGGGGCCTGTTAAAGACATTTTGGTGAAGACCCTGTATAACCACTCCCTCCTAATGTTATCCACATTTAATGAGATAATCGGAGGGTAACCTTCCAAGTCAGACGAGGAATGAACCTTATCCAGTACCAGAAGTAGTTTTCTGATGTTCACCTGCCTGAGCGACCGTTCACAAAACCTGCCTGAACGGGGAATATGAGGTGCGGTAAAATGGAAGCCAGCCTGTCAAGTTAATAAGAGAAATTGGCCTATACGAGTTGGGGGATAGGGGGTCTTTGTCTGGTTTCAGTAATAATTTTAAGTAGGCCATATTTGCGGAAGGAAAAACTGGATCTCCCTTAGAGAATTTATTAAAAATCGATTCTAACAATGGGGAAACTTCAGGTAAAATGCTTGTAGAATTCGTCTGTGTCACCATCTAGGCCAGGGGCTTTACTTAGTTCCAGTTTTTATTTGTATTGGTGACCTCTTCCAAAGACATAGGTTTATTCAGCATAAGCTTTTGTTCCTCTGTGAGAGGGCAATGTGACTTTTTGTAGGAGTGTTTCTGTGACACCCCGGTGTCCAGGTTGTTACAGTGGCATTGCTTTCCTCATTGGGAGAGTGATGTCACGCTTGGAAGTGAGGGAAGACCTTCTTTATCAGGTACACACAAACATACATGTTCACACTCCAGGCCAGAAGGGGGAGCTCTATATATATTCTGGTCTGGAGGGAAAGTCAGTCAGAGAGTGCCAGACAGCAGACTGGAACAGTCTGAGGCAGAAAGACGTTTGAGGGGCCGTGCAGCCAAGAGGGTGCTGCAGCTCCTGGATCAAGAGAATACAGAAGAAGAACACATTGTAGAAAGCATGCAGGAGAGCAAAACACAGGAGAGAAAAAACTGTGGAGAATAGCTGCGACTGAGCTACCTCCCTGCAGAGCGCAGATGCCGGTAGCCGGAAGACCGAGGTTGTGTCGGACTCTAGGAGGCACAGCAGAAACCGGTGGGACAGCTGGACGGCACATCACCTGTCTGCCCTAACACCTGGAGACACAGTGGCGCATAGAGCCAGGGTCGTGATAGAGACCCTGTAAAATGGCTAGAGCCACCTGTCATACAGGTTAGTGTCCTACCCTTTAAGGAGGACAGAGAGAACTGTGAGGACCTTGACAGAAGCCACAGGCAGCTAAGGACTACACCACCGCGCTAATATGAAGGCTTCTAACTCCACCTGGTAAAAGGGACTCTGAACTCGCTTCTAAGTCAACCGGACCCTGCCTGTACCTGTGATCTGGTGCCCTGGACTGTGGCTGCTTGAATACTTCAGTAAACCGGTAAAGAGACTGCAAACCTGTGTCCTCTGTTTCTTACTGCATCATTTACCATCTCCATCTACACATCTGGAGCCCTGGGGATACACTTCACCTGTGGGAAGGTATACCACCTTAGCTGCCATAACATCGCCCCAGAGGACCCCATTAAGCAGCGTCAGTCCCCTCTGACCGAATACCACAGGTGGCGTCTGTGACAGGGTGTATGGCAGAGCAAGAAGGGACAACAGGCCGAGGGATGATTCCACAGATTTATTATCAAGAACGCTGGAACAACACATGCAGGTAGATCTACAGAGTCCACAATTAGTCCAGTGGAACAGGTTCGGGGGCACCTCCCGATAATCCTTGTGCCAGGTAACAAAGCAATAGTCCACAATTAGTCCAAGGGATCCCAAAACAATCTCACGAACGACGAGATATGTCCTCAGCTCAAGTCTCGCCCCGTTCGCTTCCACAGTCCCAGATGGGTGTGGAGTCTTGCCTCAGCTAAGAATCCCCACTCCTTCTCCTTCAAGGATCAACTCACATCTGATCTCAAAATAAGAATGGATTGTCTGAGCTCCTGGGATCCGCTCATGAAGGCGGGTAGGGGTCACACCTTCTATTCAATGGTTGGGTCCACCAGAAGATTCTAGACTGGTGGGCTCCGCTTAATCTATGTGGTATGTACATTTGACTAGCCACCTGCTGTGAGGAAGAATGGCTATTCCTCCACTAGTGATGTTGACAAAGCTTAATTACATTAGAGCTGAGGGCTGCAAGTATTGGGGGAAGGAGGCATATTGTTACAGGTGAACTCCCAGCCAAGAAAATACATAACTTACAGCTAATAGAAACCAGAGAACAGTTACATACATCAAATGGCATATTATTCAAATACAGGACAGGGCAAAAGTACATATCATGACAGTGTCACGAACAAACCTTATTATCAAAACCCCTTTAAAGACTGCCCCTTTTACTTGGGCTCCCAGGGCCACGGACCAGGTCACAGCCGTGACATCCCCTTTAAATACAGGACCCGGTACCGTGTACCCCACGGCCCTGGCGTGCGTCGCTTTTGAAGGAGCTTGTTCTGCATCTTTATATAGGTCTTAATTCCCATGTACTTCTGTCCCTCTTTCCCAACTGTTGGTACGTCTATCTATAACCCTGTATGTAACCCCCTTCTCATGTACAGCACCGTGGAATTAATGGTGCTACATAAATAAATAAATAATAATAATAATTAAAAAAAAACAAAATATAATTGATTGTTTTAGGGTTAGTGTGAACTTCTCTCTTCATGTTTTTTAGCTGGAAGATCCCACACAGCATGACTCCTGGTTAGTATATACATTTTGTTATCTACCGATATGGAGATTTTTTGAGGCCATCATTTTAACTAAAAGCACCTTATTCATGGATGAATGATATCATACGTAAATGCACTGCACTTTATTTGCCACAAAATATTCTCTATATATTCCTTTTTTTTTCTCTGACCGTGAACCTTGTAATTTGGGAATATTTACTATATTCAGTACAGACCAAAAGTTTGGACACACCTTCTCATTCAAAGATTTTTCTGCATTTTCATGACTATGAAAATTGTACGTTCACACTGAAGGCATCAAAACTATGAATTATCACATGTGGAATTATATACTTAACAAAAAAAGTGTGAAACAACTGAAAATATGTCTTATATTCTAGGTTCTTCAAAGTAGCCACCTTTTGCTTTGATGACTGCTTTGCACACTCTTGGCATTCTCTTGATGAGCTTCAAGAGGTAATCCCCGGGAATGGTTTTCACTTCACAGGTGTGCCCTGTCAGGTTTAATAAGTGGGATTTCTTGCCTTATAAATGGGGTTGGGACCATCAGTTGTGTTGTGCATAAGTCTGGTGGATACACAGCTGATAGTCCTACTGCACAGACTGTTAGAATTTGTATTATGGCAAGAAAAAAGCAGCTAAGAAAAGAAAAACGAGTGGCCATCATTACTTTAAGAAATGAAGGTCAGTCAGTCTGGAAAATTGGGCAAACTTTGAAAGTGTCCCCAAGTGCAATGGCAAAAACCATCAAGCGCTACAAAGAAACTGGCTCACATGAGGAACGCCCCAGGAAAGGAAGACCAAGAGTCACCTCTGCTTCTGAGGATAAGTTTATCCGAGTCACCAGCCTCAGAAATCGCAGGTTAACAGCAGCTCAGATTAGAGACCAGGTCAATGCCACACAGAGTTCTAGCAGCAGACACATCTCTACAACAACTGTTAAGAGGAGACTTTGTGCAGCAGGCCTTCATGGTAAAATAGCTGCTAGGAAACCACTGCTAAGGACAGGCAACAAGCAAAGAGACTTGTTTGGGCTAAAGAACACAAGGAATGGACATTAGACCAGTGGAAGTCTGTGCTTTGGTCTGATGAGCCCAAATTTGAGATCTTTGGTTCCAACCACCGTGTCTTTGTGCAACGCAGAAAAGGTGAACGGATGGACTCTACATGCCTGGTTCCTACCGTAAAGCATGGAGGAGGAGGTGTGATGGTGTGGGGGGGCATTGCTGGTGACACTGTTGGGGATTTATTCAAAATTGAAGGCAGCATGGCTACCACAGCATCTTGCAGCGGCATGCTATTCCATCCGGGTTTGCGGTTAGTTGGACCATCATTTATTTTTCAACAGGACAATGACCCGAAACACACCTCCAGGCTGTGTAAGGGCTATTTGACCAAGAAGGAGAGTGATGGGGGCTACACCAGATGATCTGGCCTCCACAGTCACCAGACCTGAACCCAATCAAGATGGTTTGGGGTGAGCTGGACGCAGAGTGAAGGCAAAAGGGCCAACAAGTGCTAAGCATCTCTGGGAACTCCTTCAAGATTGTTGGAAGACCATTCCCGGTGACTACCTCTTGAAGCTCATCAAGAGAATGCCAAGAGTGTGCAAAGCAGTCATCAAAGCAAAAGGTGGCTACTTTGAAGAACCTAGAATGTAAGACAAAATTTCAGTTGTTTCACACTTTTTTGTTAAGTATATAATTCCACATGTGTTAATTCATAGTTTTGATACCTTCAGTGTAAATGTACAAATACAGAAAAATCTTTGAATGAGAAGGTGTGTCCAAACTTTTGGTCTGTACTGTATATCCCCTCTATTTTTGCTATGCCTAGATCATGTTACAAAAAATGTGTGTGAGGGCCTGCTTCCCCTGCTTTTTTTTACTCCTATTGTTTATCTATCATGTCTTGTTTTTCTAGATTTTAGTGTGTCATGTTTGGTGTCTCTAATAAAAAGGTTGTTTATTATCTACATATGCTACTGTATTCAATCACTTTAATGTACATATATATTTTTTCTTTGTTTATATATATATATATGTACCAGCTAGTGTATATATAGTGATGTACCAGCTAGTGTATTGAGAGACAGGTATGTATCGCACGGACAGGGGTCTTCTGCAATCTGAATCCAGGACAGGTGGCTGGGTCTTGTTGTCCCACAAACCTGTATATTTGAAAAGGGCTGGATTTAAGGGTTAACCAGAAAGTGATAGGCGGGGCAGGTTAACCACCTACCTTCCAGGGGATGTGTTCCTGTGATGTCAGAGAGGTCCTACTTGCTTCCAGGTTGCAGGACACATTTAGGGAGGAAAAGGTCATGTGTGAGTCTGGAGCTGGGTGATGCTCCTGAATGTCGAGGAAGATACTGAGGGTCTGGACTAAGGGCAGGACCTATGGGAAGCCAGTTTGTGAAGCCTGAAAAACTGTTAATCAGGTAACCCAGAGCATGGGGAATTGTGGGCACTGATTAGTGTCAGTCATTGACTGATATTTGTATTTCTCAACCAAGCGTTCCCCTCCCGTTCCCGTATAAGCTTAAAAAAAAAATAGAAGAAAAGTCCATCCTCAATTATTATTATTTATTATTATTTATTTATATAGCACCATTGCATACAAATTACCGATATCACTTACAGTAAACAAACTAACAATCACAGACTGATACAGAGGGGCGAGGACCCTGCCCTTGCAGGCTTACATTCTACAGGATTGTGGGGAAGGAGACAGTAGGTTGAGGGTTGCAGGAGCTCCGGTGTTGGTGAGGCGATGGCTCCGGTGTTGGTGAGGCGGTAGCTCCGGTGTTGGTGAGGCGGTAGCTCCGGTGTTGGTGAGGCGGTAGCTCCGGTGTTGGTGAGGCGGTAGCTCCGGTGTTGGTGAGGCGGTAGCTCTGGTAGTGATGAGGAGGCAGCAGGGTCAGTGCAGGCTGTAGGCTTTCCTGAAGAGATGGGTTTTCAGGTTACATCTGAAGGATCCGAATGTGGTTGATAGTTGGACGTATTGGGGCAAAGAATTCCAGAGGATGAGGGATATTCGGGAGAACTCTTGGAAGCGGTGGGGTGAGGAGCGAATAAGTGTGGAGGAGATAAGGAGGTCTTGGGAGGACCGGAGATCACTTGAGGGAAGATATCGGGAGATTAGTTCAGAGATATATAGAGGAGACAGGTTGTGGATGGCTTTGTAGGTCAGTATTAGTAATTTCAACTGGATACGCTGAGGGAATGGGAGCCAGTGAAGAGATTTTCAGAGGCAAGAAGCGAAGGAGTAGCGAGGAGAGAGATGAATTAGTCGGGCAGCAAAGTTAAGGATGGACTGGAGAGGTGCAAGGGTGCTAGCAGGGAGGCCACAGAAAAGGATGTTGCAGTAGTCGAGGTGGGAGATGATGAGGGCGTGCACAAGCATTTTAGTAGATTGAGGTTTGAGGAAAGGACGGATTCTGGAAATTTTTTTGAGCTGGAGGAGACAGGAGGTGGAAAGAGCTTGAATGTGCGGTTTGAAGGAAAGGGCAGAGTTAAAGGTTACTCTGAGACAGCGTACTTCCGGTACGGGGGAAAGCGTGATGTCGTTACTTGTCAGGTAAGGAGAAGATCTATGAGATGGAGGAAAAATGATGAGTTCAGATTTGTCCACATTGAGTTTGAGGAAGGGAGAGGAGAAGAAGGATGATATGGCTGATAGACACTCTGGAATTCTGGACAGCAGATAGGTGACATCTAGGCCAGAGAGGTAGATCTGAGTGTCATCAGTATAAAGGTGGCACTGGAATCCATGGGACTTTATGAGTTGCCCCAGGCCAAGTGTATAGATTGAGAAGAGTAGGGATCCTAGAACAGAGCCTTGGGGGACTCCAACAGAGAGAGGGTGGGATGAGGAGGTAGTGTGGGAGTGGGAGACGCTGAATGTGCGGTTGGAAAGGTATGAGGAGATCCAGGACAGGGCAAGGCCTTTGATGCTGGAGGAGAGGATCTGTAGTAGGAGGCAGTGGTCAACTGTGTCAAAAGCAGAGGACACCAAAGATGAGAAAATCATTTCATGGAGAATAAAATTAGCCGTGAATTTCATGAAAAAAATGTGATTGGCCAGAATCCAAATGTTTCCGTGATTTGATTTGTACTAATCAAACCAAATTGTGGCCATGTGTGCTGGAGCTGGTGTTTTTACCCAAGGCACTCTCCACGGGGTGCTATAAATACAATCCTCCTGCAGTTTCTGTAGAAAAGATCACATATAGAAGAAATGCCGAATTCAGCATTTTCCTAACCTGCGATCACTGGAGAACATCTGATCGGAGAGAGATATCTGTGAATAGGGTCCCGGGGGTCTCCCCTGGATATTCTCCGTCTATCCTCCAGAGATAGGACTCCCACCTGCCTGGCTTTATTTCTATGACTGAACTTGTAAAAATATTTATACAAGTTCTTCTCACTAAATTATAATATCAAAAAGTGAATTTATTTCAGGTCTTCAATACAAAAAGTGAATCTCGTATATTCTATAGAGTCATTACACACAGAGTGATCTATTTCACATGTTTATTTATGTTAATGTTTATTTTTATGGCTTACAGCCAATGAAAACCCAAAAGTCATTATCTCAGTAAATTAGAATAACAAAAAACACCAGCAAAGGCTTCCTAACCATTTATAAAGGTCCATTAGTCATTTTCAGTAGCTCCACAATCATGGGGAAGACTGCTGACTTGACAGTTGTCCAGACAGCCACACTGACACACTGCACAAGGAGAGGAAGCCACAAAAGGTCATTGGTAAAGAAGCCGGCTGTTCACAGAGCGCTGTATCCAAGCATATTAATAGAAGGAAAAAGAGTGGTAGAAAAAGGTGCACAAGCAACCGGGATAACCACAGCCTTGAAAGGATTGTTAAGAAAAGGACATTTAAAAAATTTGGGGAGATTCACAAGGAGCGGACTGCTGCTGGAGTCATTGCTTCACCACACACAGACGTCTCCAGAACATGGGCTACTAGTGTCACATTCCTTGTGTTCGGCCATTCATGACCAATAGACAACGCCAGAAGCGTCTCACCTGGGCCAAGGAGAAAAAGAACCGGACTGTTGTCAGTGGTCCAAGGTGTTGTTTTTAGATGAAAGTTAATTTTGCATTTCATTTGGAAATCCAGGTCCCAGAGTCTGGAGGAAGAGTGAAGAGGCCACAATCCAAGCTGCTGGAGGTCTGGTGTGAAGTCTCCACAATCAGTGATGGTTTGGGGGCCATGTCATCTGCTGGTGTAGGTCCACTGTGTTTTATCAAGACCAAAGTCAGCGCAGCCGTCTACCAGGACATTGTAGAGCACTTCATGCTTCCCTCTGCCGACAAGCTTTTTTGGAGATGGAAATGTCGTTCTCCAGCAGGACTTGGCACCTGTCCACACTGCCAAAAGTACCAATACCTGGTGTAAAAACAACAGTATCACTGGGCTTGATTGACAGCAAACTCACCTGACCGAAACCCCATAGAGAATCTATAGAGTATTGTCAAAAGGAAGATGAGAGACACCAGACCCAACAATGCAGACAGGCTGAAGGCTGCTATCAAAGCTACCTGGGCTTCCATAACCCCTCCGCAGTGCCACAGGCTGATCACCTCCATGCCACGCCGCATTGATGCAGTAATTGATGCAAAAGGAGCCGCGACCAAGTATTGAGTGCATTTACTGATCATACATTTCAGTAGGACAACATTGCGGATTTTACAATCATTTTTCAAGCTGGTGTTTATAAAGTATTCTAATTTACTGAGATAATGACTTTTGGGTTTTCATTGGCTGTAAGCCATAATTGTCAATGCAGCGCCCCAGAGTCCTGGTCGTTGCAGTAATGTCGTTCTTCCACCAGGGGGAGCGATGTTACGTCTGATGGCACCAAAGGAGTTCACCCTGCCAGGTATCACAGCCACACACACACTTCACACGCCGGCCACCAGGGGGAGCAAAAGGTTCTATCTATTAGGCCACTCCTCACACTTGGGTAAAACTGGGGGTTTGGTTAGAAAGTGAGTTCAGTTGGAGGTGAGTAGGAGTTCTGACTGGAGGGAGAAGGAGATAGTCAGGAGGAGAGGGGTGGAGCAGACTGGGCTCGGCCCAGGAAGGAAAGAAGGTCACGGAGCTACGCCTGCATCTGATTGCGGCAGCCTCCAAGGAGAGGACAAGAAAGGAAGTGTGTCGTAGTAAGTGAGCACCAAAGTCATGGCAACAGGAGAATAACCAGTGGGAGACCAGCTAGAAGCAGGCTGCCTCCCACTGAGCGCAGATCCGGTAGCTGGAACACCGAGGGAGTAATAGACTCTATGCTTTACTTCAGAGACCGGCCGGACAGTCATCTTCAAGTTGGCTGCCCAACCTAAGAACCTAAGCGGACAAGGTGGCAACGTGGAGGAGGGGCGACGCTAGGGTCCCTATAAAATAGCCTCAGGCCACCACCGTCATACGGGTTGGTCCTATCCATCTGGGGGACCGAGAGAAGAGTAACAAGAGTGAGGACCCTATGGGAGCTAATGCATGTAGGGACCTACTACGTTACTGTGCGCAAGGGGTAGGCTACTGATTTCCACCTGGATAAGGGGACTCTGGAATTGCCATCAGACCGGCTGGACTCTGCCTACCCTGTGATCCGGCACCCTGGACTGTGGATGCTGAAGCCTTCAGTAAAGGTAAAGAGACTGCACCCATTGTGTCCTCGTTATTCACCGCGCCTTGCACCATCCACCATCAACATCTACACTTTTGGGAAGCCCTGGGGATATACTTCACCTTTGGGAAGGTATACCATCTAGCTGCCATTCCATCACCCCAGCGGACCCCTAAGCAGCGTCGGTCACCGTGACCAAATACCACAGGTGGCGTCACGAACACTACCGTTTTCTACAAACTCTAACCCCTTTAATTGGGCGACCCTCATAGGCAGGGGCGGACACAGACAGCTTGGGGCCCCTGTGCAGGAAATGTGTCTGGGCCCCCCCTTCTTTAAAGGCAACAAAGCTATATATATATATATGCTTTGGATGCAGTACATGTCCGCTCGGTCCAAAGCGCTGCCAGCTTTTGTACGAGTGATGCTTCCGCATGTGTTCATTGAACACATGCGGAATCACCGCATCCTATACATTGGACTGTGATATTTATCTTGTGGAGACTGAGCGTCTCCGCAAGATAAATAGACATGCTACGGTCTAGAAAGATGTGCCGCGTGTCCGTCTCTGCAGGGAAGCTGCGGGTGCCGCTGCATACATAGTGGACATTGGATTCCTTGAAATCTCATGCACTATGCTGTAACATCAGGACGCTGTGGACTGGATGCTGCGGATGTGCACAGCGTCCAATCCGCAGAGTTTACTGACAGTGTAAACATACCCTTATATGTGTCTATGTAATGTACCTGTGTGTTTACTGCAACAGATACAGTATATGTGAAAAAGTCTTCACTGGGGGATGGGCTCAGGGGTCAGTCCCAGCCTGGATCTGATACTGCAGTGATGACTGGAGTCCCGTCAGAGAATAGTGATTTAGTGACTGTGTTCCTGAGCTCTGAGCTCTCTGGTCCCTGCTGTGTGTGGATGAAAATCCTGCACTGACCAGAGAACACAAAGCTCCGGGGTCACAGTCAGTAAATCACTGCTTCTAGTCTCTGACTGCAGCCCCTGTCTCCCCTCTGTACTCTGCAAACAATCCGTCACATTCAGGCCGTTCTTTACCTCCTGTTCAGGGGGTGATGGAGGTCCTGCACAGCTGCAGCTTCCTTCCAGGCATGAGTGTGCAGACGCCGTTCTGCACAGGCTGGAAGTGTGTGCAGGGAGAAGGTGCCAGACAGGACGAGCCGGGAGGAGGAGCAGCCGTGAAGAAGACCTCTGCGCATGGATCCTATCCTGAAGCTGAACGCCGGCAGCTTCCTGTCTCGCACAGCCGCAGCGCGGAATGATGATGTCATTTAGCTGAGCCGCTGCTGTCTGTGTGAGAAAGGAAGCAGGAAGCATCCATTCCCTGCAGATCCGTTGCCATTTTCTCTTGCAGGCAGCGGAGCTGCAGGGATTGCTCCATGCCTGCCGCACATGAGGGCAATCTGGCCAGGGGGCCCCCGGAGCCTCGGGGCCGGATAGACTGGCCAGATTGCCCTCTATATTAGCCGCCCTGAGGGGTGAACCTAGCCTCTCTGCTGCTTGAGGCGAACGGAAAAATGGCGACCCCCCCCCCCCCCCCCACAGTCCCTGCCTCACTGCCTGTGCACACACATCCCTCCACCGGACCCGGAAATCGCCGCTCACAGTAGCATACCAGCAGAGGTGTATCTAGGGTTTCTGGCACCATGGACAAGAATTCATTTTGGTGCCCTCCCTCCGCCAAGGACATATGCGATTTGTACACTTAGTCATGTGCCCACGAGCTCCTCTCCCTAATGCTCTCAATGTTCAGTGAAAAACTGAGAGAAGCAGAAGAGAAGCTCGATGTCACAGGACCAGAAGTATGAAAGTCGCATATGAGTGAAGTGTCCATGTGACGACTACTGGAACCTGCAGAGCTGAATCCTGACATCGCAGCTTCTGAATTCTCACAACGCATGCACTGCACACTACTAGGATTCTCCCTTGCCAGTGGACGGTCATGTCAGCACAAGCATGTAATTTGTATACTTCACCACACTCCGACTAGACGTGCCCGGCCTCGCTCAGTTCATTTTCAATGACGGAGGCTCCACATGTCTAGTCAGCACATGACCGCATGTATGTAAATCACCAGCACAAGAGAATCCTGACAGCGTGCAGTGCGCACTGTGAGAAGTCAGAAGTCTGCAGTCACAAAGAATGACTGCAGACCCATCACAAACCTGGACATCCCCTTTAAATCTCCGAACATAAATAAAAACATGAGAATTAGTTAGTATCACAAATAACATTTACATCCAGGTACCTTATAGATGGCGTTGACTCTGGAGCCGTTCTTCTTTTCTTCATCTTGTCCAGACCCCATGATGAGTTTTCTCAGCCACAGCCGTCTCTGCAGACTTCCATCTTTTCTGCTCTTTTGCAGAAAGTCTCCACATGACGCCCTTAAAGATACAAGTGTCATTATAATGCTCTGGAATAAAAAATTGCCCCTCACTATATTGTCTGCACAAAATATGACCCCCACACTGTCCCTCTTATGGTATATGCTCTTCACACTGACCTCTCCTTTCTATACCGGCCCCCTCTTCACACTGTCCTCTCACACTGTGTCCCCCCTATAGGGCCTAGTATTTATACTCCATATTTATACTCCATCCTCCCACCCTGTGTGCATGGCTCCCCCATCCTTCTCCCCTGCGTTCACGGCTCCCGTAATTCCTTCTCCCCTGCGTTCACGGCTCCCCCATCCTTCTCCCCTGCGTTCACAGCTCCCCCATCCTTCTCCCCTGCGTTCACAGCTCCCCCATCCTTCTCCCCTGCGTTCACGGCTCCCCCATCCTTCTCCCCTGCGTTCACAGCTCCCCCATCCTTCTCCCCTGCGTTCACGGCTCCCGTAATTCCTTCTCCCCTGCGTTCACGGCTCCCCCATCCTTCTCCCCTGCGTTCAAAGCTCCCCCATCCTTCTCCCCTGCGTGCTGGGCTCCCCCATCCTTCTCCCCTGCGTTCACGGCTCCCCCCATCCTTCTCCCCTGCGTTCATGGCTCCCCCATCCTTCTCCCCTGCGTGCTGGGCTCCCCCATCCTCCCCTGCGTTCACGGCTCCCCCATCCTTCTCCCCTGCGTTCACAGCTCCCCCATCCTTCTCCCCTGCGTTCACGGCTCCCCCATCCTTCTCCCCTGCGTTCACGGCTCCCCCATCCTTCTCCCCTGCGTTCACAGCTACCCCATCCTTCTCCCCTGCGTGATGGGCTCCCCCATCCTTCTCCCCTGCGTTCACGGCTCCCCCATCCTTCTCCCCTGCGTTCACGGCTCCCCCATCCTTCTCCCCTGCGTGCTGGGCTCCCCCATCCTTCTCCCCTGCGTGCTGGGCTCCCCCATCCTTCTCCCCTGCGTTCACGGCTCCCCCATCCTTCTCCCCTGCGTTCATGGTTCCCCCATCCTTTTCCCCTGCGTGCTGGGCTCCCCCATCCTTCTCCCCTGCGTTCACGGCTCCCCCATCCTTCTCCCCTGCGTTCACGGCTCCCCCATCCTTCTTCCCTGCGTTCACGGCTCCCCATCTTTCTCCCTTGCGTTCACGGCTCCCCCATCCTTCTCCCCTGCGTGCATGCCTCCCCTATCCTCCCACCCTGCGTGCATGGCTCCCCCATCCTTCTCCCCTGTGTGCATGGCTCCCCCATCCTTCTCCCCTGTGTGCATGGCTCCCCCATCCTTCTCCCCTGTGTGCATGGCTCCCCATCCTTTTTCCCTGTGTGCATGGCTCCCCATCCTTCTCCCCTGTGTGCATGGCTCCCCATCCTTCTCCCCTGTGTGCATGGCTCCCCATCCTTCTCCCCTGTGTGCATGGCTCCCCATCCTTTTTCCCTGTCATACTTACCTCTCACCGCGCGGCACAGAACAGAACTTCCTGGCATCTCTTCTGCAGCGTCTTCCTTCCTGTCTTCAGCGGTCACATGATAGCGCTAATTAAGGTCATGAATATACGCATATTCATGACCTTAAATGAGCGGTACCATGTGACCGCTGAAGACAGGACGCGCTGCCGGCACTGAGACGCAGTTGCAGCCACCGCTGGAGGAAGGTGAGTATTACGTCTTCAGGGAGGGGGGGCGGGAAGGAGGGAGGGAGGAGGGGGGGCAGGCAGGAGGGAGGGAGGAGGGGGGGTGGGCAGGAGGGAGGAGGGGAGGAGGGGGGGCGGGCAGGAGGGGGGGCGGGCACTTGACCCCGGAGTTTTATGAAAAAAAAAAACCTAGCAGCGCAAATCCAGTAGTCTGCCGCCCTCTCTCTTCTGCCTCCTGAGCCAAAGGGCTCAAATAGTCAAATCGCCAAATCGTAGCAGCGTCCCTGGCCGCCCTGCAGGGGCCCCCCAGAGCCTCCGGGCCCCGGTGCAGCTGCACCGGTTGAACCGGCGGTATGTCCGCCCATGCTCATAGGGCCATGGTCCGGGTCGGGCCACCGTGACATCCCAGCTGAGGGAACTGAAGGACCCGGTACCGAGTACCCCATTGCCCTTACGTGGGGGCGACCCATTTCTGGCGTCATGAACAGGATCTACTTAAGCCTGAGAATTCGGGTCATGTGTGCCTTAGGACTGTGTCAGAATCGTATTTGAACTGTTTGTGCTGAAAGAACTGTGTATTGCCATTTACCGCCAAAAATTCCTGCCAAAACCGCCGCCATTACAGCAGCATGCGGTGTGCAGGAGGAGTGGGGCGTGTCATCGTGGGCGTAGCCTGGAAGAACGGCGCGAAAGTGGAGCCAGCCCCTCACAGATACTACTACGTCAGAAAAATATGCCCATCAACCAAAGGAATCCACCTCCTAATCTGGGATGGTGGAGGAAGAAGAAACCGCCCTCCAGAAGAGGAGGAGGGGGAAAATACCTGCAGTGCTGTTCGCCAATCGGAAGCTGAAGAGGGCCCGCTGCCATGTATGAACCCGGAGGTCCTCGATGCGGAAGTCGAGGAGCTGTGCCGCCCACTCCAGAAATCCTGGTACCGCGCAGCTGCCAGCGTCCAGGAGCAGAAGCACAGCCAGCCGACGGAGCCGCCGCCTGCGGTGGAGGAGACTGGCACTGGAGACGCCGTGGCAGCTGGTAAGCGATCCGAATCTGCCCCGGCCACCGACGAGACCCTCCTAGGGCCCATCGACTCCCTGCTATCGCCACCTAGAGACTTGGAGCCCTTGTCACCAGAGGCTCCACATTGCCCAACAGCGCCCTCGTCTGGCCAGGTGAGGGAAACAACAACAGCCGCCATTCCTGAAAGAGCATCTGTTGTTCTGTGCTCTAGATGTGCTGGTGCCTTAGTGGAGCAAAGAACTGTGAGCACCCAGACCCCAATCCGGAGTGAAGACGCACTCTATGTAGTACCCGATGGTAGCCGCCAGTACTCAACAGGGCTACTCCCACCGGTACTACCGCCAGAACTTCAATAAACCTCGGAAACCCGAAAAATGTACATAGTTAACTGTTTCCTGCTTTTGCTGCTTTAAACCCAGTTAGGGTTAATTCTTAAAGGGATCCCTTAGTTTACCCGGGATCCCTATCTTGTTCCAGTTCATCATGATTTTAAAGGAACATTGGAATCATGGATGGTGAATGGTTCCGGAACTGTCCTCTGTAAATAGTTTGCACCTTCTTAAGGGTGCTCTCTACTTGTTTTACAAGCGAGAAGACTTTGCGAAGATACTGTTCCTCTGTTCCTGATGACGACGTGAAAGTTTCTCTTGTCTTAAAAATTATAACTGACTTGTTGGTTATTTGCACTACCTCAGAAAAGACTGATTTTTCCTCTTAAAGGGAATGTTTACTTGTTGCACTTTGATAATGTTTACATAGTAGATAGTATGTATCTAGATAGTGATAGAATGTTAATGACGTACTTTAGATAAAAGTAAGGTTTTAGGAAGAAAAATGCAGTAGGCCCGTAGGGGTAGACAGATAGTCCTGCATGTTAAGAAGAATAAAGAAAAGGTTAAAAAAAATTGCACATTAAGGGTTAATGATAGTATACCCTTAGAGGGTACTTGCACTTAGTAAGATAGAATACCTGTATGGGTAATTGTATTTCATAGTAAGTTAGTAACTGTTCTCTTTTATAATATGCATAATGTGAATATGTTCTTGTTTGTAACGTTCAAGTGTTCTCACCTCCCATAAAGGGAAGTACTGTTAATTTATTTGTTTAAAGCATTCCAAAATTTTGCATGTCTTTTGCTAACCTGTAATTGTTGTGTTCTTTTCCCAACCCGGGAGTGCTGGATTTAACGGGGGGGAGTGCAGCGCCCCAGAGTCCTGGTCGTTGCAGTAATGTCGTTCTTCCACCAGGGGGAGCGATGTTACGTCTGATGGCACCAAAGGAGTTCACCCTGCCAGGTATCACAGCCACACACACACTTCACACGCCAGCCACCGGGGGGAGCAAAAGGTTCTATCTACTAGGCCACTCCTCACACTTGGGTAAAACTGGGGGTTTGGTTAGGAAGTGAGTTCAGTTGGAGGTGAGTAGGAGTTCTGACTGGAGGGAGAAGGAGGAGAGGAGCAGACTGGACTCGGCCCAGGAAGGAAAGAAGGTCACGGAGCTGCGCCTGCACCTGATTGCGGCAGCCTCCAAGGAGAGGACAAGAAAGGAAGTGTGTCATAGTGAGTGAGCACCGAAGTCATGGCAACAGGAGAATAACACCAGTGGGAGACCAGCTAGAAGCAGGCTGCCTCCCACTGAGCGCAGATCCGGTAGCTGGAACACCGAGGGAGTAATAGACTCTATGCTTTACTTCAGAGACCGGCCGGACAGTCATCTTCAAGTTGGCTGCCCAACTTAAGAACCTAAGCAGACAAGGTGGCAACGTGGAGGAGGGGCGACGCTAGGGTCCCTATAAAATAGCCTCAGGCCACCACCGTCATACGGGTTGGTCCTATCCATCTGGGGGACCGAGAGAAGGTAACAAGAGTGAGGACCCTATGGGAGCTAATGCATGTAGGGACCTACTACGTTACTGTGCGCAAGGGGTAGGCTACTGATTTCCACCTGGATAAGGGGACTCTGGAATTGCCATCAGACCGGCTGGACTCTGCCTACCCTGTGATCCGGCACCCTGGACTGTGGATGCTGAAGCCTTCAGTAAAGGTAAAGAGACTGCACCCATTGTGTCCTCGTTATTCACCGCGCCTTGCACCATCCACCATCAACATCTACACTTTTGGGAAGCCCTGGGGATATACTTCACCTGTGGGAAAGTATACATCTAGCTGCCATTCCATCACCCCAGCGGACCCCTAAGCAGCGTCGGTCACCGTGACCAAATACCACAGGTGGCGTCACGAACACTACCGGGTCGGGCCACCGTGACATCCCAGCTGAGGGAACTGAAGGACCCGGTACCGAGTACCCCATTGCCCTTACGTGGAGGCGACCCATCAACATTAACAGAAATAAACACTTGAAATAGATCACTCTGTAATAACTCTATATAATATAGGAGTTTCACTTTTTGTATTGAAGAACTGAAATAAATTCACTTTTTGATGATATTTTAACTTTGTGAGAAGCCCCTGTATACACAGGGAGGGCCATTTATATGGATACACCTAAATAAAATGGGAATGGTTGGTGAGATCAGTATATGGGAGGGGGAAAACTTTTCAAGATGGGTGGTGACCATGGCGGCCATTTTGAAGTTGGGCATTTTGGATCCAAATTTATTTTTTTCAATGAGGTTCATGTGACACATCAAACTTATTGAGAATTTCACAAGAAAAACAATGGTGTGCTTGGTTGTAACGTAACTTTATTCTTTCATGAGTTATTTACAAGTTTATGACCACTTATAAAATGTGTTCAGAGTGCTGCCCATTGTGTTGCAACCCTCTTCTCCCACTCTTGACATACTGATAGCAACACCACAGAAGAAATGCTAGCACAGGCTTAAAGTATCCATTGTTTCAGATGCTGCACATCTTGCATCTTCACATCATAGACAATTGCCTTCAGATGACCCCAAAGATAAAAGTCTAAGGGGGTCAGATTAGGAGACCTTGGTGGCCATTCAATTGGTCCATGACAACCAATCCACTTTCCAGGTAACTGTCCATGTAGAAATGCTCAGACCTGACACCCATAATGTGGTGGTGCACGATCTTGGGTGTCAGGTCCATGCATTCCTACGTGAACAGTTTCTTGGAAAGTGGATTGGTTATTGTGGGCTAGTTGAATGGCCACCAAGGTCTCCTGACATGACCCCCTTTGACTTTTATCTTTGTCATCTGAAGGCAATTGTCTATGCTCTGAAGATGCGAGATGTGCAGCATCTGAAACAACGGATACTGGAAGCCTGGTGGAAGTCAAGCTCACCAGGACTGACCAATTTTGGACCCATGATGAGGGCAAATTTACTTGAAAGAGAGATACTACTTGGAATAGTCAATGGTCAAATGAATCAGGAGATCGATATCCGGTTGCCTGAACACCATCAAGACGTTATAATGAACATCAAGCATTTCAAAGAAGCTGTAAAACAAGGAAGCAGGTGTAAGGGGTTACAGAGAATGACCTATGCCCCAAACACTTCCCTGTTATCTAAGGTTCTAATTTGTATATAAATATATTGTAATGTACCTGATGCTGCTATATATGTTGTGTATATAGGGAGACTGCAGTACCAAGTTGGCCCACTATAGGGGGCACAATAGGATTAAATAGTAGAAGGATAGGAATAGAAGCTTAGTATAATAAATAGTTAACGTAGGAGGGGCCTACTGTGAGTAAGACAGGAATATTTCCTGATAGTAGCCAGTATGGCCAGAGCCCCAGACTGCTCAGGAGGGCCAGAGAGCCCAGACATTCCTGTAGGGCCCTAAAGCCCGGGGCAGCACAGTGGGCCCCATAAAGTTTGCAAGATAGGAGCCCAGTCGTCCAAGGCCAGAAGTTACAGCCAAAGTCACAGGAGCTCAGGTGGCTCTATCATGTGGCAGCTTACTACGTGGGCAGATGCCCTCATGACTGGTGTGAAGCAGACAGGGTAATCCTAAGAGTAGTGAAGATGGACATGAAGGATGCTGCGGTACCGGTCAAGACAGTACGATCCGGGAACTTGCTGAAGGACATGAGGGACAGCACAGGGGAAGTGAAGGATATAAGCTGTGTGGAACCCTATGTCGATGCTTCGAAAGCATCACCAAACCAGGGATTCAAGCTTCAGGAGGCTAATTTGCATATTCCAGGTGCCTTCTGGGAGAAGCGAAGTCTCCCTAAGCTAGAAGATCGTTGGGTACAGCCGGGACCAGCTGCTTCGAAAGCATCACCAAACCAGGGATTCAAGCTTCAGGAGGCTAATTTGCATATTCCAGGTGCCTTCTGGGAGAAGCGAAGTCTCCCTAAGCTAGAAGATCGTTGGGTACAGCCGGGACCAGCTGCTTCGAAAGCATCACCAAACCGAATTTTTGCCTGTAGGACATTATTGCAAGAGAGCTTGGCTGAGTAGATTACACAAGAAGGAAAACACACAGCAAGTCAGCAGGATCTAGGAGCAACATGGCAGATGTGACAACCTACATGGGGAGCTGCAGCATGTGCTACATGTTCACAGATCGACCAGAAGAAGAATCCAATTTCACCTTTATCTAAAAAACTAATTAAAGCTGCCAAAAAGGAAACAGAGAAGCACATTGCTAAGGAGAGTAAAACTAATCCCAAACTGTTCTTCAACTATATCAATAGTAAAAGAATAAAAACTGAAAATGTAGGCCCCTTAAAAAATAGTGAGGAAAGAATGGTTGTAGATGACGAGGAAAAAGCTAACATATTAAACACCTTCTTCTCCACGGTATTCACGGTGGAAAATGAAATGCTAGGTGAAATCCCAAGAAACAATGAAAACCCTATATTAAGGGTCACCAATCTAACCCAAGAAGAGGTGCGAAACCGGCTAAATAAGATTAAAATAGATAAATCTCCGGGTCCGGATGGCATACACCCACGAGTACTAAGAGAACTAAGTAATGTAATAGATAAACCATTATTTCTTATTTTTAGTGACTCTATAGCGACAGGGTCTGTTCCGCAGGACTGGCGCATAGCAAATGTGGTGCCAATATTCAAAAAGGGCTCTAAAAGTGAACCTGGAAATTTTAGGCCAGTAAGTCTAACCTCTATTGTTGGTAAAATATTTGAAGGGTTTCTGAGGGATGTTATTCTGGATTATCTCAATGAGAATAACTGTTTAACTCCATATCAGCATGGGTTTATGAGAAATCGCTCCTGTGAAACCAATCTAATCAGTTTTTATGAAGAGGTAAGCTATAGACTGGACCACGGTGAGTCATTGGACGTGGTATATCTCGATTTTTCCAAAGCGTTTGATACCGTGCCGCACAAGAGGTTGGTACACAAAATGAGAATGCTTGGTCTGGGGGAAAATGTGTGTAAATGGGTTAGTAACTGGCTTAGTGATAGAAAGCAGAGGGTGGTTATAAATGGTATAGTCTCTAACTGGGTCGCTGTGACCAGTGGGGTACCGCAGGGGTCAGTATTGGGACCTGTTCTCTTCAACATATTCATTAATGATCTGGTAGAAGGTTTACACAGTAAAATATCGATATTTGCAGATGATACAAAACTATGTAAAGCAGTTAATACAAGAGAAGATAGTATTCTGCTACAGATGGATCTGGATAAGTTGGAAACTTGGGCTGAAAGGTGGCAGATGAGGTTTAACAATGATAAATGTAAGGTTATACACATGGGAAGAGGGAATCAATATCACCATTACACACTGAACGGGAAACCACTGGGTAAATCTGACAGGGAGAAGGACTTGGGGATCCTAGTTAATGATAAACTTACCTGGAGCAGCCAGTGCCAGGCAGCAGCTGCCAAGGCAAACAGGATCATGGGGTGCATTAAAAGAGGTCTGGATACACATGATGAGAGCATTATACTGCCTCTGTACAAATCCCTAGTTAGACCGCACATGGAGTACTGTGTCCAGTTTTGGGCACCGGTGCTCAGGAAGGATATAATGGAACTAGAGAGAGTACAAAGGAGGGCAACAAAATTAATAAAGGGGATGGGAGAACTACAATACCCAGATAGATTAGCGAAATTAGGATTATTTAGTCTAGAAAAAAGACGACTGAGGGGCGATCTAATAACCATGTATAAGTATATAAGGGGACAATACAAATATCTCGCTGAGGATCTGTTTATACCAGGGAAGGTGACGGGCACAAGAGGGCATTCTTTGCGTCTGGAGGAGAGAAGGTTTTTCCACCAACATAGAAGAGGATTCTTTACTGTTAGGGCAGTGAGAATCTGGAATTGCTTGCCTGAGGAGGTGGTGATGGCGAACTCAGTCGAGGGGTTCAAGAGAGGCCTGGATGTCTTCCTGGAGCAGAACAATATTGTATCATACAATTATTAGGTTCTGTAGAAGGACGTAGATCTGGGTATTTATTATAATGGAATATAGGCTGAACTGGATGGACAAATGTCTTTTTTCGGCCTTACTAACTATGTTACTATGTTACTATGTTACCTGTCAGAAGTGTAGACTAGTGGCCCTTTTAGAAGAAAAGGTGCGGGGTCTGGAAGAAAGAATAGCAACTTTGAAACTCATCAAAGAGAATGAAGACTTTCTAGACAGAACAGAAGCATCTCTACTGGTCACAGAAGGTGCAAAAAGTGTCAGAGAACCTCCAAAAGCAGATGAGTGGAAGCATGTGACCAAAAGAAGCAAGAAGACCATGGAGAAATCACCAACCACACAACTGAAGAACCGATATCAAATCTTTGTAGAGGATGAAGATGGCACACCTAAGAATGAAGCAATACCAGCAAGCAAAAAAGAAAAGGGCACACAGCAACAAGTGACAGCAAAAAGTACAGCCAAGAAGCAACGAAGAGTGGTGGTGGTGGGAGACTCACTACTGAGAGGCACCGAAGCAGCCATCTGCAGACCGGACATAACTGCAAGAGAAGTATGCTGCCTTCCAGGTGCGATGATCAAGGATGTGACCGATAGGATACCAAAGCTCTTCAGCTCCAAGGACGTCCACCCATTTCTTCTGATACATGTTGGCACCAATGACACGGCAAGGAAGGACCTACCGACAATCTGCAAGGACTTTGAAGAGTTGGGGAAGAAAGTAAAGGAACTGGATGCACAGGTAGTTTTTTCTTCTATCCTTCCAGTAGACGGGCATGGCACCAGGAGATGGAACAGGATCCTTGATGCAAACAACTGGCTAAGACGATGGTGCAGACAACAAGGATTTGGATTCCTGGACCACGGTGTGAATTACTGGTATGATGGACTCCTCGCCAGAGACGGACTACACCTCAACAAACCTGGGAAACACACATTCGCCAGAAGACTCGCTACACTCATCAGGAGGGCGTTAAACTAGAAGAAGAGGGGACGGGAAGAAAAACATTAGACTCGAACAAAGACGACCCAGGAAAACATACTCAGAAGGGAGGTAAGAACATTTCTAAAACAATCCACAGTGAGGAGATTGGAACAAAACAAAATCCTCTAAACTGCATGCTCGCAAACGCCAGAAGCCTGACAAACAAGATGGAAGAACTAGAAGCAGAAATATCTACAGGTAACTTTGACATAGTGGGAATAACCGAGACATGGTTAGATGAAAGCTATGACTGGGCAGTTAACTTACAGGGTTACAGTCTGTTTAGAAAGGATCGTAAAAATCGGAGAGGAGGAGGGGTTTGTCTCTATGTAAAGTCTTGTCTAAAGTCCACTTTAAGGGAGGATATTAGCGAAGGGAATGAGGATGTCGAGTCCATATGGGTTGAAATTCATGGAGGGAAAAATGGTAACAAAATTCTCATTGGGGTCTGTTACAAACCCCCAAATATAACAGAAAGCATGGAAAGTCTACTTCTAAAGCAGATAGATGAAGCTGCAACCCATAATGAGGTCCTGGTTATGGGGGACTTTAACTACCCGGATATTAACTGGGAAACAGAAACCTGTGAAACCCATAAAGGCAACAGGTTTCTGTTAATAACCAAGAAAAATTATCTTTCACAATTGGTGCAGAATCCAACCAGAGGAGCAGCACTTTTAGACCTAATACTATCTAATAGACCTGACAGAATAACAAATCTGCAGGTGGTTGGGCATTTAGGAAATAGCGACCACAATATTGTGCAGTTTCACCTGTCTTTCACTAGGGGGACTTGTCAGGGAGTCACAAAAACATTGAACTTTAGGAAGGCAAAGTTTGAACAGCTTAGAGATGCCCTTAATCTGCTAGACTGGGACAATATCCTCAGAAATGAGAATACAGATAATAAATGGGAAATGTTTAAGAACATCCTAAATAGGCAGTGTAAGCGGTTTATACCTTGTGGGAATAAAAGGACTAGAAATAGGAAAAACCCAATGTGGCTAAACAAAGAAGTAAGACAGGCAATTAACAGTAAAAAGAAAGCATTTGCACTACTAAAGCAGGATGGCACCATTGAAGCTCTAAAAAACTATAGGGAGAAAAATACTTTATCTAAAAAACTAATTAAAGCTGCCAAAAAGGAAACAGAGAAGCACATTGCTAAGGAGAGTAAAACTAATCCCAAACTGTTCTTCAACTATATCAATAGTAAAAGAATAAAAACTGAAAATGTAGGCCCCTTAAAAAATAGTGAGGAAAGAATGGTTGTAGATGACGAGGAAAAAGCTAACATATTAAACACCTTCTTCTCCACGGTATTCACGGTGGAAAATGAAATGCTAGGTGAAATCCCAAGAAACAATGAAAACCCTATATTAAGGGTCACCAATCTAACCCAAGAAGAGGTGCGAAACCGGCTAAATAAGATTAAAATAGATAAATCTCCGGGTCCGGATGGCATACACCCACGAGTACTAAGAGAACTAAGTAATGTAATAGATAAACCATTATTTCTTATTTTTAGTGACTCTATAGCGACAGGGTCTGTTCCGCAGGACTGGCGCATAGCAAATGTGGTGCCAATATTCAAAAAGGGCTCTAAAAGTGAACCTGGAAATTATAGGCCAGTAAGTCTAACCTCTATTGTTGGTAAAATATTTGAAGGGTTTCTGAGGGATGTTATTCTGGATTATCTCAATGAGAATAACTGTTTAACTCCATATAAGCATGGGTTTATGAGAAATCGCTCCTGTCAAACCAATCTAATCAGTTTTTATGAAGAGGTAAGCTATAGACTGGACCACGGTGAGTCATTGGACGTGGTATATCTCGATTTTTCCAAAGCGTTTGATACCGTGCCGCACAAGAGGTTGGTACACAAAATGAGAATGCTTGGTCTGGGGGAAAATGTGTGTAAATGGGTTAGTAACTGGCTTAGTGATAGAAAGCAGAGGGTGGTTATAAATGGTATAGTCTCTAACTGGGTCGCTGTGACCAGTGGGGACCGCAGGGGTCAGTATTGGGACCTGTTCTCTTCAACATATTCATTAATGATCTGGTAGAAGGTTTACACAGTAAAATATCGATATTTGCAGATGATACAAAACTATGTAAAGCAGTTAATACAAGAGAAGATAGTATTCTGCTACAGATGGATCTGGATAAGTTGGAAACTTGGGCTGAAAGGTGGCAGATGAGGTTTAACAATGATAAATGTAAGGTTATACACATGGGAAGAGGGAATCAATATCACCATTACACACTGAACGGGAAACCACTGGGTAAATCTGACAGGGAGAAGGACTTGGGGATCCTAGTTAATGATAAACTTACCTGGAGCAGCCAGTGCCAGGCAGCAGCTGCCAAGGCAAACAGGATCATGGGGTGCATTAAAAGAGGTCTGGATACACATGATGAGAGCATTATACTGCCTCTGTACAAATCCCTAGTTAGACCGCACATGGAGTACTGTGTCCAGTTTTGGGCACCGGTGCTCAGGAAGGATATAATGGAACTAGAGAGAGTACAAAGGAGGGCAACAAAATTAATAAAGGGGATGGGAGAACTACAATACCCAGATAGATTAGCGAAATTAGGATTATTTAGTCTAGAAAAAAGACGACTGAGGGGCGATCTAATAACCATGTATAAGTATATAAGGGGACAATACAAATATCTCGCTGAGGATCTGTTTATACCAAGGAAGGTGACGGGCACAAGGGGGCATTCTTTGCGTCTGGAGGAGAGAAGGTTTTTCCACCAACATAGAAGAGGATTCTTTACTGTTAGGGCAGTGAGAATCTGGAATTGCTTGCCTGAGGAGGTGGTGATGGCGAACTCAGTCGAGGGGTTCAAGAGAGGCCTGGATGTCTTCCTGGAGCAGAACAATATTGTATCATACAATTATTAGGTTCTGTAGAAGGACGTAGATCTGGGTATTTATTATGATGGAATATAGGCTGAACTGGATGGACAAATGTCTTTTTTCGGCCTTACTAACTATGTTACTATGTTACTATGTTACTATGATGCTGTAATAAATTTGGACTTGCTGAGGAAGAAATCCAGTAAAGTTAATCATTTAAAGCTGGAACTGGATTCTATCTTTATTTGTGTGCAATCGTTGGGAGTGAGCCTGCAACAGACCAGAAGTGACCCTGATGGCTCGGAGAATAGAGAGACAGGTACGCTGACAAAGGGACACTGTTTTCATGTGGTGGGGGATCAGGGCGTGATTGAGAAATATATGTCAGCCATGATTACGGCCCTGGCACCCCTCACACAGGCATGAAACGGTCTATGGAGTGTCCAATGGTCGGACACGACGGAAAGGATACAATCAATTTGTTTGGTCAGTTTGCATCTTGCTAATTGATGAACAAACTATTAACACTTCTATATTTCAAAACTTTCTTCCTTTGCAGAACATTTTCAACACCTGACTAAACATTTGGATAATTCTGTATTTCTCTGTTACTTTTAGAAATAAATTAGACAGGAGCTAATTACTGCTCTCTGGAATTATCTCTTAACTTAAGACCAGAAGGAACAGCTGAGCCTCGACCTAAATCCAGACCACACTGAGATGTATGGAGCCGCGATGTATAAAAGGAGGGCAGATGTGATCTCTGATATTCGTCCTCCACCATGCTTCATGACCACGAGCTCTGCAGCCACCTGCTCCTGCTTTGTGTTACATTGGGGTGTATCGCCTTATCTGGGGGATCCATGCACAGACCTCTGCTCTCACCACACGCCAGGACAGCGCTGATACTTGTACTCATTCTGAGTGTCAAGCCATGTAGGTCCCGGAGTCCACCGTCAGCCTGTAAGCTGGACATGGTCACCACTATTGAGGACTATGAATATTTTCAGGATGGAGACATCATCATCGGAGGAGTTTTTACTGTCAATTTTTTCATGACTGCAATTGCCAAATATGAGATTATTCGTAATTATATCTGTTTGAGGTAAGAATTAATGTGTTGGGGTCGGTGATGAGGAGCTCGAAGGTCCACATATTCAGCATCGTCTGCATCATGTCTTTACGGTATGGTCAAAATTTAGATCCCTGCTCACCCGGTGCTTGTCCATGGAGCTTACCGGTCATGTCATCATCTACATCTGGAATTCTCTCCTTAGTGGGTTCCATGCAATGACGGATGCTGTCCACTGTCCATAGTCTTGGGGGGTCCTCATATTCTCAGCGTGGAGAACGAATAGTGGGTGCAAACAGCAGCTATCTGCTCATAGATCTCAGTCCAACCAGATAATGTGCTATTACTGTGACTCTGGGAATATTGGCCTCCTGGATAACGAGATCCAGCTTCATTTATGGTAATGGTCCCTTTTTAATTATTCCGTGAACTCAGCTCAGTGGATTGTAATTTATAGGCAACAATTTCTACAATGTTATGGCTAGGCATGACAATATGACTTCACTTCCACATCTTGTCTGCAGCAAAATTCAGATTAAATGTTGAATTTGCTGCAGGTTTTTCTTCAGATTTGCCACAGATTTTGCCTGAAGTACTGCAAAGAGTGAAAAATGCATAAAGATTTAGAAATATGCACCGCTGGTCAATTGCTGTGCAAAAAAAAAGGCAAGCAGATCGTTTGAAACTTTATTTCGTCGCTGGATCTCCCGCTGACATCGCTGAATCGGCGTGTGTGACGCCGATTCAGCGATGGCTTCACTGGTAACCAGGGTAAATATCGGGTTACTAAGCGCAGGGCCGCGCTTAGTAACCCAATGTTTACCCTGGTTACCAATGTAAAAGTTAAAAAAAAACACACTACATACTTACATTCCTGTCGCGTCCCCCGGCCTCAGCTTCCCTGCCCTGTGTAAGCGCGCTTGCCGGAAAGCAGAGCGGTGACGTCACCGCTGTGCTCTGCTTTACGGCCGGCCGGCGCTGACACTGGGGGACACAGGGAAGCTGACGCTGAGTAACGTAACAGGAATGTAAGTATGTAGTGGTTTTTTTTTACTTTTACATTGGTAACCAGGGTAAACATTGGGTTACTAAGCACGGCCCTGCGCTTAGTAACCCGATATTTACCCTGGTTACCAGTGAAGACATCGCTGGATCGGTGTCACACACGCCGATTCAGCGATGTCAGCGGGAGATCCAGCGACGAAATAAAGTTCTGGACTTTCCCCAGCGACCAATGATCTCCCAGCAGGGGCCTGATCGTTGGTCGCTGTCACACATAACGATTTCGTTAACAATATCGTTGCTACGTTACAAAAAGCAACAATATCGTTATGTGTGACGGTACATTAACTGTTGTAGGCCACAAAGTAGATAATATAGCATAGAACACAGGTCAATGCATTATAAGAACACAAGGTCTTCAGAAGGGGAGCCGACAGCGTTCCAGTCCTTACATGACCACAAACTGATCCGCGCTTAATTTCTGCTAAGTATTGTATGCCATTACTCCATGCATCACATTTATAACTCACATCATCCTCTCTCCTCTCCTCAGACCCGTGCCCCTGTATTACAGGTATCTTCTCACTTTCTTTTTCGCCATTGAGGAAATTAATCAAGATCAGACAATTTTACCCAATGTCTCACTGGGATATCACGTCTACGACTCGTGTGCTGATAACAAGAAAGCTGTGAAAAGTGTCCTACAGATTCTATCAGGACCCAAGATGACCGTCCCAAATTACTCCTGCACCGGACGGAGGAACGTAGCTGGTTTTATCGGAGATCAGGGCTCCTCAACTACAGTGTCCATGGCTCAGATCCTGGCATTGTACCGATACTCACAAGTAGGTGAAGTCCTTGTGTCCTTAACCTCACTGGAAAGCCAAGTTAGGATGCCTCTTTAGGTTTCAAGTGAGGCCGTACTGGGCCACCGGCCCTTCAAGAGGAGGCCGACATGACAAGGAGACGTGGGATAATAAGGAGCGTTTTGTGCAGAGGGTAAATAGGGGGTTAATGTGAATGCAGGGGTGATGAGGTCACTGATGGGGAGGGGACAGAGGGATTTGAAAAAGGCAGGCTTATAAAGGGGGGTAGCCATATCGGTGAGTCAACCAGTCAGGTACTCACCAGACAGAAACAGCTCCTAGCTCCTTCTTAGATGGCAGAAAGGAAGATAGAAGCCTTGCTTCAGACTCTGAGGGAGGCTGCGAGCACCCAGGGATCAGCATGGCTGAAAACCTCCATCAGCAGCCTACTTCAGGGGGCGGCGGCAGGAAGCTCTCAGGCTTCATCTGAAGGCAGACGGCCGGGGAGATCCAGGCCTCTGGCGCGCCTTAGCCCAGATGCCATCCACAGGGTCCAGCGCTGAATAAGGAGCCCCTTCGGAGACCCTCCGGTTCCTGATTCTGGCCACAGGCAGCTCGCGCCGCGCCAGAGAACCGGGAGGAATCCTGACAGACGGCGGGACCTGCAGCGGGGGGAAGCGTCCGCTTCCCCTACGGCGGTGAGTGCACCACAGCGGGAGTCGGGACCAGGGTCGGTGGGCACTTGTGTGGCGGCAAGGCCTGCTCAGCGAGGACGTGAGCAGGAGACTGGGAGGAGGTGGCCTTACCAATCAGCCCCTCAGCGTGGGAGCCATAGCGGGCGGCAGCCGGCCGGCCCAGGCAGGAGAGCGTGGTCAGCGACGGTGCCTCATGGCAGACAGCGGTACAGCGCAGGCCGTGGTGGGGTCGGCTCCCATGGCCTTCCTGAGAGGCGCACAGCAAGCAGCAGACGCGGGCAATGGTCTGGAATCACCTGCACAAGCACGGGGAGGCTCACACACGCCAGCACACAGGGTGACAGAAGTCACTAGCAGCGCAGCATCAGCCACATGGGTCCCTGGTCAGGCAGCCACAGCACCAGCTGAAAACGTCCGGCAGCCGGGATTTAAGGTTGACCCAGTGGCTACAGCAGGAGCAGAAGACCAATCCACGAGTGTGACTGGACGGCTACAACAGGATGCAGGATCTACGGCTGGTGGGGTCACAGCACCCAGGCAGCCAGGTGTGTTGTGAATTCCGCTCTTGGGCTCCCTCCGGTGGTTGTAAGTGGCATTTTTGTGAGTTCTGCTCTTGGGCTCCCTCCTGTGGTTTCAAGTGGTATGGCTGCTCCTTGGAGTTAGCTGTCAGCAGCTGCTTTCACTGATCGTCTTTTCGGCTCGGCTATTTATGCCTGGCTCTTTCTTCAGCCAGTGCCACTTGTAAATGGTTCTTGGTTGGATTCACATCTCTTTGGATTTCCCTGATATCCTGACCAGTTCAGCAAAGCTAAGTTCTTGCTTGCTCTTTTCTGTTCACAGATTGTGGACTTATCCGTTCTGTGCTTTCTATGTTTGTCCAGCGTTATCAGTATGAATTAATTCTTTCTTGCTGGAAGCTCTGGGAAGCAGATTTACCCTCCACACCTTTAGTCAGGTGTGGAGATTTTTAGTAAACTCTGCGTGGATTTTTGTAGTGTTTTATACTGACCGCACAGTATTCCATCCTTTCCTATCTATCAAGCTAGACTGGCCTCCTGTGCTCATCCTGGTTTCATTCTGTGTATGTCTTTTCCCTCTCCACTCACAGTCATTATTTGTGGGGGGCTAATCTATCCTTTGGGGATTTTCTCTGAGGCAAGATAGTTTTCCTGCTTCTATCTTTAGGGGTAGTTAGCTCTTAGGCGGTGACGAGATGCCTAGGGAGAGTTAGGAGCATCCCACGGCTACTTCTAGTGTTGTGTTGAGCTTAGGGACTGCGGTCAGTACAGTTACCACTTCCTTCAGAGCTCGCTCCATGTTGCTCCTAAACCACCGTATCATAACACAGGTGAGAGTGAGCATAATTTTCCTATTAATCCATGCTTTCCGGTAATTGAGAGTACGGGGCGCGAGTTGGTGTCTGGGGGGGTGAGCGGGGGCATGGGTTTATTGTTACACGGCCTTAGGGACTTAGTCTTTTTACTGGGGTCTGGGGGAGGTGCGAGGGTAGCTCCTCCGGTGGCAGCTTGGCTGGGGAATTCAGGGCTGTGATGCAATGTGGCTTGTGATGCTGGCAGGGCCCAGTCCATGACAGGAGGGGGAGGGGTAAGCATCAAAGAAAAATAGTAGGGCCGCACCCTATAGTTACATCGTCTCTATGACATCGGGGCGCACGTCCTCACCAGGGGGTCCATCCCAGATACGAGGTCCAGATCAAATTAAAGAAAGGGACAGCGCCACACCAGGAAGTGAAAAAGCAGCTCACATTTTATTCTGCCTACTGCGGCAACGTTTTGGTCCAAAGACCTTTTTCACTTCCTGGTGTGGCGCTGTCCCTTTCTTTAATTTGGATCAGGAGGGGGAGGGGTGTCCGGAGGCAACATAGTTATGGATGACGCGGCCAGTACTAGTTGTAGTACAGGGGCGGGTGGCGAAAAAGAAAAAGAGGACACGGTGCGCCTAGACGATGTTGCAAAAGGCGAAGTATATTTATGCTTCGAAGGGCCATTAAGGGCTCATTTAAAAAATGAAGTGAGAAAAAATATGGAAAGGGGAATATATAGAGATTTTTTCCTTGTTGCCGTTAGAGCGTTTCAACGTGGATAGGGTGAGGAGGGAAGATAATAAAAAAGAAGATGAAGAAAGGAGGAGGTACCGGTTAATCCCGAGAACTTTCTCAAATTGGTTGCAAGCATTCGCCATTTTGGCAAGTGTAATTGGTGAGAAGGCGCCCGAAAATTGTTCAGGCCTGTTTTGTTATATGGATGCAATTGGTGAGGCGTACAGGGTTTATGGGGGGCAAGGCTGGTTAAGATACGACGAACAGTTTCGTCAACAGAAAGCAGTGAGACCTAGCATTAGATGGGACCATAATGACATTGCATTATGGATGAGGGTGATGATTCCTTCTAGGTCAGGTCAGCCTTTTCAGGGGGGGCACTGAGGGTTCGAGACAGTCAGGACACTCAGTAGCTATGCAAAAAGGACTGTGTTTCTCTTTTAATGAAGGGAACTGTAGATTTGGGGGAAAATGTAAGTTCAGGCACGAATGCTCATCTTGTGGAGGAACGCGTGGGGCCTCAAAATGTTTTCGGGGAAACAAGCAGAAGGGAAGTGATACTTTTGAAAAAAAGGGGTGACTCCGGTTCGACTGGAAGAGATGGAACCTTATCTAAATAGGTACCCTGATTTAACGGTGGCACGGTTGTTGAGGGATGGTTTTAAGGACGGCTTTAGGATCCCATTTCTTGATCAAGAAGTTAGGTTGTCAAACAAGAATTTAAAATCGGCTCTGCAGTTTTCGGATGTGGTTTCAGAGAAGTTAAAAAAGGAGGTCAGCTTGGGCAGGAGGCCGGCCCCTTCAAATCGCCCCCCTTCAGTAACCTGAGGGTCTCACCACTTGGGGTTGTTCCGAAAAAAATGAGCCCAATAAATTTAGACTCATTCACCATTTATCATTCCCAAAAGGATCATCAGTGAATGACGGGATTGATCCTCAGATTTGTTGGGTTTTGTACACGTCATTCGACGCGGCTGTAGACTGGGTGAGACTGTGTGGAAAAGGAGCATTGCAAGCTAAAACAGACATTGGAGCAGCAATTCGTTTATTACCAGTGCACCCTGAGAGCATGCATTTGTTGGGTTGTTTTTGGGATAAGGGATATTTTGTTGACCGTTGTCTTCCCATGGATTGTTCACTTTCGTGTGCATACTTCGAGACTTTTAGTACGTTCTTAGAATGGGTGGTTAAAGATGTTTCGTGTTTGAATTCTTGTATCCATTATCTCGACGACTTCCTATTTATTGGTCCAGCTCAGGCAGCTGACTGTTCGATTTTACTGCATACCAGGGAAAGAATGGCTCAGAAATTTGGGATTCCCCTAGCGGCTGACAAGACCGTTGGGCCGGTGGTTTCACTCAGTTTTTTAGGGATCGAGATTGACACAATGGCCATGGAGTGCAGATTGCACGAAGAAAAGGTGACGGCCTTGAAGGCCGAAGTGGAGAGAGCAGCGAGTGCACGAAAATTAACTTTGAAGGAGGTACAGTCGTTATTAGGCAAACTAAATTTTGCGTGCAGGATTTTGCCGATGGGTCGTGTTTTTTGTCGACGGCTATCGTTGGCGACGTCGGGGGTAAAGTCCCCTATGCATTTTATCAGTTTGAAAAAGGAGATGAGAGATTATTTAAAAGTGTGGGAATGGTTTTTGGAGAATTATAATGGTCTTTCAATCTGGATTCGCCCAATTGTGGATGCTGACGTTTTGGGTCTGTTCATTAAGGTTGACAAAAGCCGCGGTTTTGGTTTGTATTTTCGCGGTGATTCAATGGTGACTATGTGGCCTCAGTCATGGACTGATCTGGGTTTGGCATCAAACGGCATTTTGATTCAGTTGTTTCCATTAATGGTAGCACTGGTTCGGTGGGGAGAAATGGTTCAAAACAGAAAAATCTGTTTTCTTTGTGAGCATGCAGGTGCAGTTGTGGCAATAAATACTCTGTCGGCGGCATCACCGCCAGTCGTGAGAGTACTGCGGCACATGGTGTTCTTAGGTTTGAAATTTCACTTATGGATCGTAGCGGACGTTGGTTGTGGCTCTTCTAACTCTGTTGCTGATCTTTTTTATTCACAGTGGGAACGACATTCGGAGTCGGACTCGCGGGGCACGGAGTGTCCAGCGGAATTATGGAACCTGCCTTGCGGACCGTGAGGCATCTTTTTTTCTAAGTCACTGTCAGACAGGTCTTGGAGGCAGTACGGCTAAGCATGGAATATTTGGGAGGCTTGGAGGGCATCAATCAGCACTGATATTGAGGATGAGAGTAAATTGTTGTTGTTGGGTCATGGCTGGGAGTCCAGCTGGTCAGGGTCAAAAGTGGAAAAGTTTGTGGCGGGGTTATCGTTTGGCTTTAAAGTCAGAGAAGTGTCAGATGTAACCAAATCCTTTTTGGTGCAGCAAGTGGTAAGAGGTATAAAGAGAGGTAAGAGGTCAGTAGACGACAGGCGGCCTGTTTCGTATGAAGTGTTGCTAGTTATTGGACAAAAATTATCGGTCATATGCTCTTCTGCTTGGGAAATCAATTTGTTTAATGCCGCATTTTCTTTGGCGTTTTTTGGCGCTTTCCGCTTAGGAGAGCTAATTAGTCCATCCTGGTCCATAAATGGGGGCTTGTTGAGAGAAGACGTGGATGTCTACGATGTTAGGTTGGTAGTGTTCTTTCGCTCCTCAAAAACAAATGTGAGTGGTAGAGGTTGTAAGGTGGTATTGTTCGAGGTTCGTGGTTCCCCTTATGTCCGGTGTTTTGTTTAAAACATTTTATGAAGCGCGGGAGGTCATTAAGCGAACCGTTGTTGGTTCATGACGACGGTTCTTTTTTGTCTAGGTTTCAATTTATAATGGTTTTCAGATGTTGTTTGAAGGAGGGGGGTTTACCAGCCACTGAATATAATGGCCATTCTTTCAGGATCGGGGCAGCAACAGAAGCTGCTAGGTTGGGTTTACAGGAGGATGTGATAAAGAAAATTGGATGCTGGGAATCTGAGAGATTCAGGTCTTATGTCTGGCCAAACCTGATTTGAGTTGTTTGCCTTCCCTCCCTTTTCTGTTTCAGACCATCATCAACGGTTAATTTGGATTATGGGACACTCGTTCGTCTTCTGGGCAGCACTGAGGGCAGCGGTGCGCCCGTCGGGACGCCAATTGGGCTTTCTGCAGGAATCGGCAACCTTACGGTGGATTGGTAAAAGAGAGATGGTTTGGGGTCAGTTTTTTGCCCGAATTTCACCGTTTTGTTCGTTTGGATCGGGTTCCTGACATAATTGTCATGCATTTAGGAGGGAATGATCTAGCTAAGAGGCCTTGCAGAGAGTTGATAAGAGAAATCAAGTTTGACATGCTGAGGTTGTGGGCGATGTTTACTAGAGTGGTGGTAGTTTGGTCCGATATTATCCCGAGGAAGGTCTGGCGTGGTGCAAGATCAGTTGCGGGGGTGAAAAAAGCGAGGATTAAGTTGAATAAAGCGGTTTCTCATTATATGGGAAGGAATGGCGCGGTGGTAGTTAGGCATGTGGATCTGGAATCCGGCGAGGGAGATTATTGGAGAGCGGACGGCGTACATTTGAATGCAGTGGGCATGGATATGTGGTGCTTGGCCATTCAGGAAGGCATCGAGACAGCTTTAAAAGTGTGGGGGGACATGAATGTTTAAGAGGTCAGAACATTCATGTTGGTGGCATAGGGGGAAGGTCCTCGAAGTTGATGGAAATGGTGGATTGGTAGGGGGGGGACCTCACGAGGTCCTGGACTCCCCTAAGGAATTTCGGTTGGACAGGGTCTGTTCAATCCTATGGAAGGGTTAATCAAGGGACCCGTCAATTGTTTAGTGGTTCGGACAGGTTGGTTATCATCTGCCCCCGAGCTGGTGCTTAACGGCTGGGGGTAAGACTTTCCTGGGGCCACGGTGGGCTGTTGGATACTTACGATTAGGCGTTTGGGGCTTCGAGGACCACGCCCCCCCTTTTGGACTTTATTGTTAAATCGTTTTGTTAAATGTTAATAAAATTTAATCCAATTTCAGTGTAAAGTTTTTTATTCAACAATGGTCACCGCAACAGGTACTTGAAAAAGAGTTTGGAGAAAGGGGGTTGGTTGGCGAGAAGGTTAAGTTAACATCTAAGCTACTGTGACTCACGGATACCCTAATGTCATGTAATGTGGTACAGGGAGGTATCTGTGGTTGAGGTACTTGTTTTTCACGCCCAGTGCGCTAGATGAAGATGGGGATCCTGGCTGGGTGTGTGGACTTTGTCAATGGGGGTACTATGCCCTTGCAAGCCACATGATGCCTGTGATTTGGGTTGTCCAGGACCAGATGGTGAGAAGTTCAATGAGTGAGACCACCAGTGAATAATAAGCAGTTTTTACTGAACAGTAACTTGGAGGGAATTATGCACAATTGATAGCTGGTGCGTAATCTTCACAAACATCTTTTACAACTTGGAACAGCTTCACACATGGTCTCTCTACCTCTTCCAGGCTTACTTGCTTCTGTCCTCAGATTTTTCAGCCTTCACCACAACCCAGCATGGTACTACAGTTCAGTAAGTGAGAGTCCTGTCCTAAACCCACGGTTACCTCTCTAATTTGAAAGCTCAGGGCCTTACTGCTAGGGGTCCAGTCCCAGAACCCACCTCCAGTGCATCACTCTGTCTTCGTGTCATTATCCCCTTAACCCCCAAGGGTGGTTTGCACGGTAATGACTGGGCCAATTTTTACAATTCTGACCACTGTCCTTTTATGAGGTTATAACTCTGGAACGCTTTAATGGATCCTGATGATTCTGACTTTGCTTTCTCGTGATATATTGTACTTCATGAAAGTGGTAAAATTTCTTTGATATAACCTGCGTTTAATTGTGAAAAAAACGGAAATTTGGCAAAAATTTTGCAAATGTTGTAATTTTCCAACTTTGAATTTTTATGCCCTTAAATCACAGAGATATGTCACACAAAATACTTAATAAGTAACATTTCCCACATGTCTACTTTACATCAGCACAATTTTGGAACCACATTTTTTTGTGTTAGGGAGTTATAAGGGTTAAAAGTTGACCAGCAATTTCTCATTTTTACAACACCATTTTTTTTTTAGGGACCACATCAAATTTGAAGTCACTTTGAGGTCTATATGATAGAAAATACCCATGTGTGACACCATTCTAAAAACTGCACCCCTCAAGGTGCTCAAAACCATATTCAAGAAGTTTATTAACCCTTCAGGTGTATCACAGGAATTTTTGGAATGTTTAAAAAAAATGAACATTTAACTTTTTTTCACAAAAAATTTAATTCAGCTCCAATTTGCTTTATTTTACCAAGGGTAACAGGAGAAATTGGACCCCAAAGGTTGTTGTACAATTTGTCACCGATACCCCATATGTGGGGGTAAACCACTGTTTGGGCGCATGGCAGAGCTCGGAAGGGAAGGAGCGCCATTTGACTTTTCAATGCAAAATTGAACTGAAATTGAGATAAGACCGCATGTTGCATTTGGAGAGACACTGATGTGCCTAAACAGTGAAAAAAAACAAAAATGACAGCATTTTGGAAAGTAGACCCCCTAAGAAACTTATCTAGAGGTGTGGTGAGCACTTTGACCCACCGAGAGCTTCACAGAAGTTTATAATGCCGTGCCGTAAAAATAAAAAATCATATTTTTTCACAAAATTATATTTCACCCCCAATTTTTTATTTTCCCAAGGGTAACAGAAGAAATTGGACCCCAAAGGTTGTTGTGCAATTTGTCCTGAGTACGCTGATACCCCATATGTGGGGGTAAACCACTGTTTGGGCGCATGACAGAGCTCGGAAGGGAAGGAGCGCCATTTGACTTTTCAATGCAAAATTGACTGGAATTGAGATAGGACACCATGTCGCGTTTGGAGAGCCCCTGATGTGCCTAAACATTGACACCCCCCACAAGTGACAGCATTTTGGAAAGAAGACCCCCTAAGGAACTTATCTAGATGTGTTGTGAGAACTTTGAACCTCCATTTGCTTCACTACAGTTTATAAGGCAGAGCCGTGAAAATAAAAATTCTTTTTTTTTCAACAAAAATTATTTTTAGCCCCCAGTTTAGTATTTTTTCAAGGGTAACAGGAAAAATTTGACCCCAAAAGTTGTTGTCCAATTTGTCCTGAGTACGCTGATACCCCATATGTGGGGGGGAACCACCGTTTGGGCACATGGGAGGGCTCGGAAGGGAAGGAGCGCCGTTTGGAATGCAGACTTAGATGCATTGGTCTGCAGGCATCACGTTGCATTTGCAGAGCCTCTGATGTACCTAAACAGTAGAAACCCCCCACAAGTGACCCCATTTTAGAAACTTGATCCCCCAAGGAACTTATCTAGATGTGTTGTGAGAACTTTGAACCCCCAAGTGTTTCACTACAGTTTATAACGCAGAGCCGTGAAAATAAAACAATCCTTTTTTTCCACAAAAACTATATTTTAGCCCCCAGTTTTGTATTTTCCCAAGGGTAAAATGAGAAATTGAACCCCAAAAGTTGTTGTCCAATTTGTCCTGAGTACGCTGATACCCCACATTATGGTGTAAACCCCTGTTTGGGCACACGGGAGAGCTCGGAAGGGAAGGAGCACTGTTTTACTTTTTCAACGCAGAATTGGCTGGAATTGAGATCGGACACCATGTCGCATTTGGAGAGCCCCTGATGTGCCTAAACAGTGGAAACCCCCCAATTCTAACTGAAACCCTAATCCAAACACACCCCTAACCCTAATCCCAAACCTAACCATAACCCTAACTACACCCCTTACCCTAATCCCAACCGTAAATGTAGCCCAAACCCTAACTGTAGCCCCAACCTAACCCTAACCCTAATGGGAAAATGGAAATAAATAATTTTTTTTAATTTTATTATTTTTCCCTAATTAAAGGGTGATGAAGGGCGGTTTGATTTACTTTTATAGCGGGTTTTTTGGCGGATTTTTATGATTGGCAGCTATCACACACTAAAAGACGCTTTTTATTGCAAAAAATAGTTTTTGCGTCTCCACATTTTGAGAGCTATAACTTTTCCATATTTTGGTCCAGAGTCATGTGAGGTCTTGTTTTTTGCGGGATGAGTTGACATTTTTATTGGTAACATTTTTCGGGCAAGTGACATTTTTTGATCGCTTTTTATTCCGATTTTTGTGAGGCAGAATGACCAAAAACCAGCTATTCATGAATTTCTTTTGGGGGAGGCGTTTATACCATTCCGCGTTTGGTAAAATGGATAAAGCACTTTTATTCTTCGGGTCAGTACGATTACAGCGATACCTCATTTATATCATTTTTTTATGTTTTGGTGCTCTTATACGATGAAAACTATTTTATATAAAAATAATTATTTTTGCATCGCTTTATTCTGAGGACTATAACTTTTTTATTTTTCACTGATGTTGCTGTATGGCAGCTCGTTTTTTGCGGGACAAGATGACGTTTTCAGCGGTACCATGGTTATTTATATCCGTCTTTTTGATCACGTGTTATTCCACTTTTTGTTTGGCAGTATGATAATAAAGCGTTGTTTTTTGCCTTGCTTTTTTTTACGGTGTTCACTGAAGGGGTTAACTAGTGGGACAGTTTTATAGGTCGGGTCATTACGATACGGCGATACTAATTTTGTGTACTATTATTGTTTTTTGTTTTTTTTTATTTAGGTAAAGAAATGTATTTATTGGAGCAATATTTTTTTTTCTTTATTTAGGATTTTTTTTTTTTTACACATGTAAATATATATTTTTTTAACTTTATAACATTGCTCCGGGGGGTGGGGGTGGGGAGGGGGATCACTATATATTATCAGATCACTGATCAGACACTTTGCAGTGCACTGTGTCGGATCAGCAATCTGACAGGCACTGCAGGGAGGCTTGCTGGCACCTGCTCTGAGCAGGCGCTTGCAAGCCACCTCCCTGCAGGACCCGAAAGGAGCCCCGTGGCCATTTTGGATCCGGGGCCTGCAGGGAGGAGGATGTAGGAGACCCTCTGAACAACGCGTTTTTCCGAGTGTCTCAGGGAAACACGCAGGGAGCCCCATCCCTGTGCGATGCTTCCCTATGCCGGAGGAACACTGCGATCATGCTTGATCGCAGTGTTCCGAGGGTTAATGTGCTGGGAGCGGTCCGCGACCGCTCCTGGTACATAGTGACGGATGTCAACTGTAATATTCCACTGACACCCGGTGGCGATCGGCCGCGTTCCCCCCGTGAGCGCGGCCTTTCGACTATGACGTACTATCCCGTCGATGGGAATTAAGTCCCTGGTCACCTCGACGGGATAGTACGTCATATGGGATTAAGGGGTTATAAAAGGCTGACTGGCACATCCAAAATAGTGTCAATAGCTGCATACCAGTAGGAGCTACCTCCATATTCAATATACATAAAAAGACTGCACTCTTTTGTGCTAAAGCATGTCAATGTGAAATATATGAAATATGAGTAGCAATATGGCTTCTGAATACTAAGAAAAAAATTAAACGCACATTATTTGACCAAATCATGCCTGCCCATCAACCAACGTCAAGAAGGTCTCAAAAAACTGATGGTTCCCTACGTGTATGAATACCTCTTTTATGCTGGTGTCTGATTTCCTGGGTGAATGTGGACACCTCTTTCAGCAAAGCCTGCATTTATGGGTAGGCAGGAACCTGCTGTAGTTAAAAACACCAAAGAGAATGAAGACTTTCTAGACAGAACAGAAGCATCTCTACTGGTCACAGAAGGTGCAAAAAGTGTCAGAGAACCTCCAAAAGCAGATGAGTGGAAGCATGTGACCAAAAGAAGCAAGAAGACCATGGAGAAATCACCAACCACACAACTGAAGAACCGATATCAAATCTTTGTAGAGGATGAAGATGGCACACCTAAGAATGAAGCAATACCAGCAAGCAAAAAAGAAAAGGGCACACAGCAACAAGTGACAGCAAAAAGTACAGCCAAGAAGCAACGAAGAGTGGTGGTGGTGGGAGACTCACTACTGAGAGGCACAGAAGCAGCCATCTGCAGACCGGACATAACTGCAAGAGAAGTATGCTGCCTTCCAGGTGCGATGATCAAGGATGTGACCGATAGGATACCAAAGCTCTTCAGCTCCAAGGACGTCCACCCATTTCTTCTGATACATGTTGGCACCAATGACACGGCAAGGAAGGACCTACCGACAATCTACAAGGACTTTGAAGAGTTGGGGAAGAAAGTAAAGGAACTGGATGCACAGGTAGTTTTTTCTTCTATCCTTCCAGTAGATGGGCATGGCACCAGGAGATGGAACAGGATCCTTGATGCAAACAACTGGCTAAGACGATGGTGCAGACAACAAGGATTTGGATTCCTGGACCACGGTGTGAATTACTGGTATGATGGACTCCTCGCCAGAGACGGACTACACCTCAACAAACCTGGGAAACACACATTCGCCAGAAGACTCGCTACACTCATCAGGAGGGCGTTAAACTAGAAGAAGAGGGGACGGGAAGAAAAACATTAGACTCGAACAAAGACAACCCAGGAAAACATACTCAGAAGGGAGGTAAGAACATTTCTAAAACAATCCACAGTGAGGAGATTGGAACAAAAAAAAATCCTCTAAACTGCATGCTCGCAAACGCCAGAAGCCTGACAAACAAGATGGAAGAACTAGAAGCAGAAATATCTACAGGTAACTTTGACATAGTGGGAATAACCGAGACATGGTTAGATGAAAGCTATGACTGGGCAGTTAACTTACAGGGTTACAGTCTGTTTAGAAAGGATCGTAAAAATCGGAGAGGAGGAGGGGTTTGTCTCTATGTAAAGTCTTGTCTAAAGTCCACTTTAAGGGAGGATATTAGCGAAGGGAATGAGGATGTCGAGTCCATATGGGTTGAATTTCATGGAGGGAAAAATGGTAACAAAATTCTCATTGGGGTCTGTTACAAACCCCCAAATATAACAGAAAGCATGGAAAGTCTACTTCTAAAGCAGATAGATGAAGCTGCAACCCATAATGAGGTCCTGGTTATGGGGGACTTTAACTACCCGGATATTAACTGGGAAACAGAAACCTGTGAAACCCATAAAGGCAACAGGTTTCTGCTAATAACCAAGAAAAATTATCTTTCACAATTGGTGCAGAATCCAACCAGAGGAGCAGCACTTTTAGACCTAATACTATCTAATAGACCTGACAGAATAACAAATCTGCAGGTGGTTGGGCATTTAGGAAATAGCGACCACAATATTGTGCAGTTTCACCTGTCTTTCACTAGGGGGACTTGTCAGGGAGTCACAAAAACATTGAACTTTAGGAAGGCAAAGTTTGAACAGCTTAGAGATGCCCTTAATCTGGTAGACTGGGACAATATCCTCAGAAATGAGAATACAGATAATAAATGGGAAATGTTTAAGAACATCCTAAATAGGCAGTGTAAGCGGTTTATACCTTGTGGGAATAAAAGGACTAGAAATAGGAAAAACCCAATGTGGCTAAACGAAGAAGTAAGACAGGCAATCAACAGTAAAAAGAAAGCATTTGCACTACTAAAGCAGGATGGCACCATTGAAGCTCTAAAAAACTATAGGGAGAAAAATACTTTATCTAAAAAACTAATTAAAGCTGCCAAAAAGGAAACAGAAAAGCACATTGCTAAGGAGAGTAAAACTAATCCCAAACTGTTCTTCAACTATATCAATAGTAAAAGAATAAAAACTGAAAATGTAGGCCCGTTAAAAAATAGTGAGGAAAGAATGGTTGTAGATGACGAGGAAAAAGCTAACATATTAAACACCTTCTTCTCCACGGTATTCACGGTGGAAAATGAAATGCTAGGTGAAATCCCAAGAAACAATGAAAACCCTATATTAAGGGTCACCAATCTAACCCAAGAAGAGGTGCGAAACCGGCTAAATAAGATTAAAATAGATAAATCTCCGGGTCCGGATGGCATACACCCACGAGTACTAAGAGAACTAAGTAATGTAATAGATAAACCATTATTTCTTATTTTTAGGGACTCTATAGCGACAGGGTCTGTTCCGCAGGACTGGCGCATAGCAAATGTGGTGCCAATATTCAAAAAGGGCTCTAAAAGTGAACCTGGAAATTATAGGCCAGTAAGTCTAACCTCTATTGTTGGTAAAATATTTGAAGGGTTTCTGAGGGATGTTATTCTGGATTATCTCAATGAGAATAACTGTTTAACTCCATATCAGCATGGGTTTATGAGAAATCGCTCCTGTCAAACCAATCTAATCAGTTTTTATGAAGAGGTAAGCTATAGACTGGACCACGGTGAGTCATTGGACGTGGTATATCTCGATTTTTCCAAAGCGTTTGATACCGTGCCGCACAAGAGGTTGGTACACAAAATGAGAATGCTTGGTCTGGGGGAAAATGTGTGTAAATGGGTTAGTAACTGGCTTAGGGATAGAAAGCAGAGGGTGGTTATAAATGGTATAGTCTCTAACTGGGTCGCTGTGACCAGTGGGGTACCGCAGGGGTCAGTATTGGGACCTGTTCTCTTCAACATATTCATTAATGATCTGGTAGAAGGTTTACACAGTAAAATATCGATATTTGCAGATGATACAAAACTATGTAAAGCAGTTAATACAAGAGAAGATAGTATTCTGCTACAGATGGATCTGGATAATTTGGAAACTTGGGCTGAAAGGTGGCAGATGAGGTTTAACAATGATAAATGTAAGGTTATACACATGGGAAGAGGGAATCAATATCACCATTACACACTGAACGGGAAACCACTGGGTAAATCTGACAGGGAGAAGGACTTGGGGATCCTAGTTAATGATAAACTTACCTGGAGCAGCCAGTGCCAGGCAGCAGCTGCCAAGGCAAACAGGATCATGGGGTGCATTAAAAGAGGTCTGGATACACATGATGAGAGCATTATACTGCCTCTGTACAAATCCCTAGTTAGACCGCACATGGAGTACTGTGTCCAGTTTTGGGCACCGGTGCTCAGGAAGGATATAATGGAACTAGAGAGAGTACAAAGGAGGGCAACAAAATTAATAAAGGGGATGGAAGAACTACAATACCCAGATAGATTAGCGAAATTAGGATTATTTAGTCTAGAAAAAAGACGACTGAGGGGCGATCTAATAACCATGTATAAGTATATAAGGGGACAATACAAATATCTCGCTGAGGATCTGTTTATACCAAGGAAGGTGACGGGCACAAGGGGGCATTCTTTGCGTCTGGAGGAGAGAAGGTTTTTCCACCAACATAGAAGAGGATTCTTTACTGTTAGGGCAGTGAGAATCTGGAATTGCTTGCCTGAGGAGGTGGTGATGGCGAACTCAGTCGAGGGGTTCAAGAGAGGCCTGGATGTCTTCCTGGAGCAGAACAATATTGTATCATACAATTATTAGGTTCTGTAAAAGGACGTAGATCTGGGGATTTATTATGATGAAATATAGGCTGAACTGGATGGACAAATGTCTTTTTTCGGCCTTACTAACTATGTTACTATGTTACTATGTTGAAGGGCAGAGTGCTCGGTCAGTAAGCTAACATGCAAATAACAAAAAAATGACTGGCACATCCAAACTAGTGTGAATAGGTGCATACCAGGAGCAGCTACCTCCATATACAATATACAAAAAAAGTCTGCACTCTATCATGCTAAAGCATGTTAGTATGAAATATATGATATATAAATAGCAATACAGCTTTTGAATATTAGGGGGAAAAAAGACGCTTTGCACAAAATTTGGCCAAATTATGTCTGCCCATCAATCAATGTCAAGGTGGTCTCAAAGACTGATGGCTCCCTATCTATATGAATACCTCTCTTATAGGCTGGTGTCTGAATTCCTGGGTGAATGTGGACACCTCTCTCAGCAATGCCTGTATTTATGGGTAGGTAGGAACCTGCTGTAATTCAAATCACCACAAGGTGAAGGGCGGAGTGCTCAGACAGAGAGCTAACATACAAGTGACCAAAAACTGACTGGCACATCTCAACTAGTGCGAATAGGTGCATACCAGGAGGAGCTACCTTCATATACAAGATACAAACAAAAGGCTGCACTCTATCATGCTAAAGTATGTCAATGTGAAATATATGAAATATAAATAGCAATATGGCTTCTGAATACTAGGAAAAAAATTAGATGCTTTGCACAAAATTTGGCCAAATCATGTCTGCCCATGAGTGTTGAGCGATACCTTCTGATATCCGGAAATATCAGATCGGATTGGATCGGACCGATACCCAAAAAATATCGGGTATCGCCGATTCCGATACCGGAAACCAATGCAAGTCAATGGGACACAAATATCGGAATTAAAATAAACCCTTTCTTTCCTTGTAGGTTAATTCTACATGAAGGAAAACAACTAAGAATAACGTAGAATGTATCAGGGGAGGTAGAGGAGACATTAAAGGCATAGAGGTTTAGCCAAATCAAATGGAATAGCAGGAATTAATTTTTTTTAAGACGTTTGGAGTAACAAAGATATTGACTATGTTAAGCTTTTTTATATTTTGTCAGATATTTATGTTTCACTACTTCCATGCTCTTCACCTTCTTTTTTACTTCTCCCACACTTTCTCCTTCATCAGCCTCAGCAGCAGCATCTTTTTCATCAACTTCTTCTTCACCTTATACATCTTCTTCTTCACCTTCTTCCTATTATTCTTTGTTTTACATTCTTCATATTCTTCTTATTCAACTATTATTCTTCATATTCTACCTCTTCATCTTCTTCATATTCTTCTTCTTCATCATATTCTTATTTATGACAGGCATTCCTGTAGTTGTTATCTATAAAAGTTTGAAGAGAACTATGATGCCATGGACTATAGCCCCCAACCTGGATCTGCCCCATCCACCTCCCCTATGCCATGGACTATAGCCCCCACAATGGACCTGCCCCATCCACCTCCCCTATGCCATGGACTATAGCCCCCAACCTGAACCTGCCCCATCCACCTCCCCTATGCCATGGACTATAGCCCCCAACCTGGATCTGCCCCATCCACCTCCCCTATGCCATGGACTATAGCCCCCAACCTGGATCTGCCCCATCCACCTCCCCCCACAGCTCCTACCCAACATCCCCTCAGTCCCTATCCCTATTGCCTCTATACACTTGCTTTGGCAAAACTGATGTGTATTTGGTCCTGCCAATAAAGCTTCTTTGAATCTTGAATCTTGAATCTTGAAGATTACACCTTCCGTTCTGCCTGTCACAAAAGATGTACAACAGGATTTGTCCGCGTTCAGTTTGCCTGCAGCAGCAGGTTTTTTCCAGGAGCACCACGAGGAGGAACGGAATCACCCCCATACACTGCTTAGTCTTCTTCTGCTTATATTTAGATAATATTTTTTGCTCTGATTTTTAGTCTTATGCTTAATGTTCTTCTGCTTTTTGTTCTTCAGCTTCTTGTTCTTCTACTTCTTGGTCTTCTGTCTCTTGTTCTTCTGTATCTTGGAGGTTGTCGTCTTGTTATTTGTCCTTTTGGTCATCTTCTTCAGGGTCATCTTCTTGGTCTTCTTCGGGGTGGTCTCCAGGGTCATCGTCTCCAGGGTCATTGTCTCCGGGGTCATTGTCTCCGGGGTTGTTGTCTTCTTCGGGGTGGTCTCCAGGGTCGTCATCTCCGGGGTCGTCATCTCTGGGGTCGTCGTCTTCTTTGGGGTGGTCTTCAGGGTCATCATCTCCGGGGCCGTCGTCTCCGGGGTCGTCGTCTTTAGGGTGGTCGTCAGAGAGATCCAGAGTGATTACCAAAAACCATTTCAAAAAGCTTGAACTTGGAAATGTAGCAGAAGGTACAAGAAGGCTGAGGAACTGCCGAGAAACAGCTGACAGTACTGGAACCCAGATGGGTATCTGAAGGTACAAGAGCCAATGGAACTACCGAGGACCAGTTGACGGTACTGGAACTCGGTTACTAAGCAGGAGGTACCCATGCCAGAAAGCACTACCAAGGACCACCAGACGTTGGTGGAACTCGGATACCGAGAAGGAGGCACCTAAGCCAAAGGCTCTGCCTGGAACCAGCTGATGGTACTGGAACCCAGGGGGACCTATTCAAGATTGCCTTCTAAAGAACCAGCTAATGGTGCTGGAACTCAGATAGGCAGCAGAAGGTCCACATGATTAAAAAATTGCAAGGCCGCGAGCCGGCCAGAGTTACCGGAAAACCACAGTCCTACAGAGGGAGCTTGTCCTATTGGCACTACAGAATCAGCCTTGATTGCCAGTTCCCGCAGCCCACATAGGAAGCACCTAAACTGCAGACACCATAGAGTCGGCTAACCCGACCGCAACTCGACAGGACAACGTATTGGAGGCAAAGTGACCTTGACACTACCCGGAAACAGCTGGCATGCTGGAACCAGGTTGGGCAGAAGGAAGTACCCGTGTCAAAGACACTTCTGAGCAGCAACTGGCTGTGTTGGAGCCCAGGGATTACAGAAGAAACAGAGTGTAGGCTGAGTCCTAATTGGAGCAAGTTTAATATCTGTAGTAGTGTGAATGTGGAGGGAGCAGGAGAAATTGCTGCACACACAGCAGAGGATCAGCTGACGTTACTGAACCCCAATAACACTGGAGCATGTGTTGACTGTGCAGACGGCACTTCTGAGCAGCAACTGGCGGTGTTGGAGCCCAGGAATTACAGGAGAAACAGAGTGTAGACTGAGGTCTAATTGGAGCAAGTTTAATATCTGTAGTAGTGTGAATGTGGAGGGAGCAGGAGAAATTGCCGCACATACAGCAGGGGATCAGCTGACGTTACTGAACCCCAATAACACTGGAGCATGTGTTGACTGTGCAGACGGCACTTCTGAGCAGCAACTGGCGATGTTGGAGCCCAGGGATTAGAGGAGAAACAGAGTGTAGGCTGAGCCCTAATTGGAGCAACTTTAATATCGGTTGTAGTGTGAGTGTGGACGGAGCAGGAGAAATTGCCGGATACACAGCAGGGGATCAGCTGACATTACTGAACCCCAATAGCACTGGAGCATGTGTTGACTGTGCATACAGCACTTCTGAGCAGCAACTGGCAGTGTTGAAGCCCAGGGTCAATGCTAGAAACAGAGTGTAGGCTGAGGCCTATTTGGAGCAAGTTTAATATCTTCTGTTGTAGTGTGAATGTGGAGGAAGCAGGAGATATTGCCGCACACACAGCAGGGGATCAGCTGATGTTACTGAACCCTAATAACACGGCAGCAAGTGTTGACTGTGCAGATGGCACTTCTGAGCAGCAACTGGCAGTGTTGGAGCCCAGGGTCAATGCTAGAAACAGAGTGTAGGCTGATGCCTAATTGGAGCAAGTTTAATATCTGTTGTAGTGTGAGTGTGGATGGAGCAGGAGAAATTTCCGGATACACAGCAGGGGATCAGCTGACATTACTGAACCCCAATAGCACTGAAGCATGTGTTGACTGCATACGGCACTTCTGAGCAGCAACTGGCAGTGTTGGAGCCCAGGGTCAATGCTAGAAACAGAGTGTAGGCTGAGGCCTATTTGGAGCAAGTTTAATATCTTCTGTTGCAGTGTGAGTGTGGACGGAGCAGGAGAAATTGCCGGATACACAGCAGGGGATCAGCTGACGTTACTGAACCCCAATAATACGGCAGCAAGTGTTGACTGTGCAAACGGCACTTCTGAGCAGCAACTGGCAGTGTTGGAGCCCAGGGTCAATGCTAGAAACAGAGTGTAGCCAGAGGCCTAATTGGAGCAACTTTAATATCGGTTGTAGTGTGAGTGTGGATGGAGCAGGAGAAATTGCCGGATACACAGCAGGGGATCAGCTGACGTTACTGAACCCCAATAACATGGCAGCAAGTGTTGACTGTGCAGACGGCACTTCTGAGCAGCAACTGGCGGTGTTGGAACCCAGGGATTACAGTTCAGGTGGTAGAAACATGAACACAACAGGCGACCTGGATACTGTTGCCAACCAATTATTTAATCTGGAAGAGGAGTGGCAAATTCCTGCGAGATCCAGGCCTTGTTCATTTTCAGAAAAGTAAGCCGGTCAACGTTATCGGAGGATAGTTGCATGCAACGGTCTGTTAGTACACCACCTGCGGCACTAAAGGCGTGTTCTGATAATACACCCGCAGCAGGGCAAGCCAGCACCTCCAATGCATACTGGCTAAGCTCTGCCATGTATCCAGCTTAGAGACCCAAAACTTGAAGGGGGAAGAGCCGTGTGGGAGAACACTGAGAGGGCAAGACATGTAGTCTGTCACCATCTGACGGAAATGTTGCCTCCTGCTGACTGGAGCCGTCTGTGATGGTGTAGACATTTGTGGCGGGGACACAAAACTTTGCCACATTTGGGCCATACTGGTCTTGCCTTGTGCTGAGGTGCTGCTTCTGCTCCCTCTTTGTGCAGAGCTTCCTCCACTGCCTCGATGCACTGAGCAGATTTGTAAAGCACTAGCAGCACTGCTGTGGGTTGAAATTGAGAACATTATGGAATGCACAAGTGTGTCTTGGTACTCCCGCACTTTACACTCCCGGTTCAACAGTGTTATGAGGCTTTGTAAGTTGTCCCGGTAGCGAGGATCTAGGAGGGTGTACACCCAATAATCAGCCGTGTTGGGAATGTGGGCAATGCGGCGGTTGTTTCTCAGGCTCAGCAGCATGAAATCAACCATGTGCTGCAGACTGCCAACTGGCCAAGATACGCTGTCCCCTGCTTGAGGTGTCATCTCTGATTGCTCTGCATCACCCCACCCTCACTCTACATACTGACTACTAGAGCATTATGTAACTCCCTCCTCTGGACAGATGTCTTCCTCCTCCATTGACTCCTCCTCTCCTCCTCACAAAGTGTCCCCTGCCTAAGCCTTTGTGAGGAACCACGTTGCGCAGACTGTCCAGAAGCAGATGGCATTTGTGACTCCTCATCCTCCACCTCTTCCACAACCTCCTCCCTCAATGCTTGCAGTGTTTTTTCAAGCAGGCAGATAAGGGGGATAGTCATGCTGACTAGTGCATCATCTGCACTCGCCATCCGCGTGGAATCATTGAAGGCACGCAAAACGTGGCAGATGTCCTTCATAAATGCCCACTCAGTGGTGGTGAAATGTGAACGTCGCACAGTGCAACTTGTTTGCGCCTGATGCAGCTGGTACTCCATTACTGCTGGCTGCTGCTCACACAACCTCTCCAACATATGTAACGTTGAATTCCTCCTGGTGGGTAGGTCACATATGATGCGATGTTCCGGAAGGCGGAATCTTGCCATGCTGGAACGCCGCAAGTGAGCGCACTCTAGGCAGACCTTGTGCAGCTGTGCATCAAGATCTGGATAGTCCCTCAAAAAACACGACCAAGTTGAGCACATGTGCAAGACATGGGATGTGAGTGAGGTTGCCTAGGCCTGGAGCTGTCACCAGATTTCAGCCATTGTCACACACTACCATGCCTGGCTGGAGATTCGCTGGCACAAACCACACAACACTCTCCTGCTTGATGGCATTCCAGAGCTCCTGCGCTGTGTGGCTTCGATTCCCCAAAGAAATTAATTTCAATACGGCCTGTTGATGTTTGGCCACGGCTGTGCTCATATCGGTCGTTACAGATAAGTGTTCACGGGTCCATGTGGAGGTAGACCTTGACGGCTCCTGCAGCGCTGATTCATGGGAACTGGAGTATGAGGAGGAGTCAATGCATACAGACTGGATTCCTGCAACACTTGGAGTTGGCAGAACACGTACAGCGCCACTCTCAAGATCTGTACCCGGTTCTACAACATTTACCCAATGGGCAGTGAGGGAAAGGAATCGTCCCTGTCCATGGTTACTGGTCCACGCATCGGTGGTCAGGTGGACCTTGCTACTGACAGCGTTCAGTAGCGCAAGTTTAATTTTTCCCTCCACATGCTTTTGCAGGGCAAGGACAGCTTGCCTGCTGAAATAAAAGCGGCTGGGCATGTTGTATTGTGGGACTGCCAATGCCATCAAGTTATGGAAGGTGTCAGTCTCCACCAGCCTGAATCAGAGCATTTCAAGGGACAGTAGTTTTGCAATGCCAGCATTCAGAGCCTGTGCTCGGTGGGGGTTTGCCGAGTATGGCAGCCTTTTTTCCCATGCCTGTGCTACCGATGGCTGTAGACTGGGCTAGGAGTGTGAGGATGACTGGGAACGTGGTGCTGTGGGTGGAATTACACTGTGTCTCTGTACAGTGCCAGAGGTACTTCCATGGCGATCCTGTGAGGAAACCGAACCAGCTGTGTGTGAGCTGAAGGAAGAGGCTACAACACGAGCTGAAGAGGTGGTAGGTGGTGCTGTAGGTTGGCCTAGGTCTTCAGTGTGTTTTTGTAACTCCACCACGTACTTGGTCCGCACATGTTTCCACATATTTCTGGCATTGAGGTTGCTGACACTTTTCCCTCTTTTCACTTTCTGATTACACAGCTTGCATTTGACAAAGCAAATGTCATCTGCAACAGGGTCAAAAAAGGACCAGGCACTGCAAGTCTTGGGAGTGCCCGTTTTGGGTTTTGGAAGAGGCATGCTCCTAATGGGTGCCGAAGTGGAGGCTACAGGCAACCCAGTCTGCCCCCTCCCTCTCCCTCCTTTTTGGGCCGTTCGGGGAATCTCTTCCTCAGAGCTGCTCCCACCACCTTCCTGTACCTCACGCCATCAAGGACCTCATCATCTACACTACCCTCTTCCAACAACTGCTTCTCCTGGGTAGTCTCGGCAGCACAGTACACACCAGAAAGTTGCACCTGAGTCTCATCATCAGATTCATACTGAGGTGTGCTGACCGTAGGCACTGGCCCACCCGCCTCTTCAGATTCAGAGAGATAAAGCAGTTGTGCATCACTGCACACTGCCTCTTCTTCAATTTCTCGAATGCTGCTTGGCTCGCCCCCTCTTTCCAAGCCAAGAGATTCAGAGAACAGAAGTAGAGATGGCTCCTGTCCAGGCTCTCTGACTGCCTGGGCAATTTGGCAGGTGGTGAAGAGACATATGGGTGCTCTTCAGTGCCCTGGACCTGAGAGGATGTGGCACTAATTGAAGTTGATGCGTTAGCTGCCATCCATCCGACAATGGCTTCAATTTGTTCATCCCGCAGCAGTGGGGTACGGCGAGCTCCTACAAAGCGGTGCATAAAGGACTGCTCCCTGGTAAAACTGGGGGATGTTGAGTCACTGGTGCCTGCAGCAGGCACAGAATCCTCACGTCCTCTCCCTGCAGAAACTCCATGCCCACGACCACGTTCCTTACTCCCTGCCTTCTTCATCTTGGTAGACTGATAAAGATAGGCAGAAAAGTACTAAGGGTTTAGTGTGCTTATTCCTGAACAGCTGCTAACAGGTATAAGAAACACTAATTTTATAAAGTGTGGACTAGACTTTAATATGAGCTAATGTGGCATACACAACTGTAAAGTGGAGTGTTTTGTGAACTTTATTTAGGTTTTTTTTTACAAAAAAATAATGGATGTGCCCAAAGATGTCAAACCGATAGTATCACAAACGTTTTGTAGCTATTACAATGCAGGAAGGTAACCTACAATGCAATAGATGAGGCTCCAAAAAATAGGCTCATACTAATCTGGCTGGGGCTGCAGGGCACAAGGCTGCAGAAAGGCTCCTCTATCTACTACTGTATAGTGTTTGCACGCAGTCTAGCTGGATACGGATGGAAATACACTAATAGGATAAATCAGGAAAAATGGGCAGCAGCACTAATGAAAAAAAGGACAATGTAACAGTATGAGGCAGTGACGCACGCTGAGCGGACTACAACCAGATGTGGCTGCAGAACAGACTACAGCATGAGCTGCACTCACACACAGAAACCTCGCAGACCACCGTGAACAGAGCTGCAAGGCTGCAGAAAAGCTCCTCTATCTACTCCTATATAGTGTTTGCATGCAATTTAGTTGGATACAGTTGGAAACACACTAATAGGAGAAATCAGGAAAAATGTGCAGCAGCACAAATGCAAAAAAGGACAATGTAAGAGTATGAGGCAATGACGCACGCTAAGTGGACTACAACCAGATGTGGCTGCAGAACACACTGCAGCGTCAGCTGCACTCACACACAAAGAGACCTTGCAGACAGCCGTGAACAGTGCTGCAAGGCAAAAAAAAGCTTCTCACACAGCGGTTGCTACAGTAGCCTGGGTAAAAGCACAATGAAGCAAATCGCTGTCTCAAACTGTCCCTCAGTCAGAACAGCAGCGTCCTGTCCCTAACTGAATTCACAGCAGAGTGAACCCAAAATGGCGGTGGCAGCTTTTATAGTGCATCATGACATCATTTCAGCAGCCAATCACAGCCATGCCAGTAGTTACATGCATAACAGGATGTGCACACACTTCTTAGGATTCCTCATTGGCTGAATTAAATCAAACTGGCTCATAGCATCATGGGAACTTCCGATTCCGGTATTCGATATTGCAAAAGTATCGGAACTCAGTATCGGAACTCCAATACTGCAAATATCGGCCGATACCCGATATTTGCAGTATCCGAATGCTCAACACTACTGCCCATCAACCAACGTCAAGGTGGTCTCAAAAAAATTTAGGAAATATTTGCTCATCTCTACTCTGGTGTCATGGATCAGGGGTGATCTTAGGCCAGCATATGGCTATCATATGTGCAGGGGGCTTATCTTAGTTATCCCACCATTGCTACAATGTGATGAAAACACAAACAAGGCTATTGACCTATCAATTTACCGCAGGGGCTTATTTTAGTTATCCCACTGCTGCTACAGTATATCACGAACTGCAGGGATTTATGTATATCCCGCTTTCCAGTTCCGCTTCGGAACTTGCAACTCTCCGGTGCCCCCCTTTCCCTCAGGTCAGTCAGGGAACTACACCTAGGATAATTAGTCGCCAGATGAGCCGCTTCACTGTTGACTGGCTAGCAGGCACTCTGCAGCGAGGGAATTATAAATGCTCAGGCCGCAGCCAGACAATAGCTTATAAAACCCCGTTCCGTCGCTGCCAGCTGAACCCACCTACCCAGAACACACTTCGCTGCCACCAGCTCAGATTTCTCACACCGAGGGGTTCGAGCCAACCCAAATTAGTAGCATAATTAACTTCAGGCTCGTGAAAAATTAGCATAGAACATGGAGAAGACGACACTAGTAAATTTTATATTTTACTCCGAAAAGGTAGGCAGTGTTTATAAAAGGTATATAAAGATGTTACAATATTAGACAATTTAAAATAAACAGGGATTAAAGAATATGAAACTCACATTCTGGTTATATCATTTCAGCTAACCATGCTGGTGGGCGGAGCCAGATGTCCCAGTTCATCAGGGAGTCTTTCTGTAGTGAAGTCCCAGGCAAGAATGAAGGCCTGGCTGAGTGCAGTGACTTATACTTGCAGGTTTGTGACATCACTAAAGGGCTGGTTTACCTGCACCCTCCCCTAGCTGCCAGGGTGCACATTTTGGTAAGAAACTTTTAACACTGAGAGAACCCAGCAAAGTCACAGCCCACACATCATTCATCTTATATTAAAATTAGCTATTCAAAGAGTCTAGACTCGGGCTAGCTGTTCAACACAGTTCAGGAGAAATCCATTTCTCAGGTTCTTTTGGAGCTAACGTTAATCGACAGGAGTTGCAGTGAAGCTCTATTAACGGATGATCTGAATATGTTTCTGGCATATCTCTATCATACACGGCCGGCGCGTTATGGCTTATTCAATGTCTCCCCCCTTTTCAGCAACCACATGGGTTTGGAGACAAAAGAGACTTGCATGGCTAATTAACATTCCTAGCTTGGAGGAAGAGGAGGAGGGGGGTCAGAGCCTTTCACACTGGAGGTTAAAGTTACAGGCTGTGTGTGAAGAAGCTAGGGAGAGCAGAAGGTTCTAGAAAGGCATGTAAAATAATAATAATTAATAAAAACCCATTCATCGTTTTTCCATTATCGTCACATCTGGACCTCGCCATCCACTTCCTCAGCTCCCACTCACATCAGGGACACCCAAGTCACGCGGCTCTGCTGACTAGTCAGGCCTTAGGTTGGCTTTCACTGCTGGCCAAGCCCTCTCTGACCTCCTGAAAGGAAACGGTCTCTGTTCACTTTAGCCCCTGTGCTACTCTCAGCTATTAACTGTAACTCTCCCTACTGTCGGGCAGAAAGCAACACTGTCACCAATAACACATGTCACAATACACATTACAACAATACGCGTGTCCTCAAGGTAAAACGTGAGCAGTATGTCCATCTCCTTACACTCCTCTGTCACCGTGATTTTAATTAGTTTTGATCTACAGGTCACTTTATGTTTTATCTTTCCTTGGAAAAGTCCTTTTTTGTTTTTCTTTTTCTGATGGCAGAATGTGGAAGTCTGAAATACCATAAACTAGAACATTATGGCTAAAAGTGGAGAAAACATTTCTATTACAGGAATTTGAATTTTTTTCTGGGAAAAAAATGTGATGTGTAGTGCAAACCGTTCCATCTGTACAGCTTTGGAGCTCCAAATGGAGGTAGTCTTCTAGGTCCCTCTGTGCAAATAGCATCTGTCAAGGTATTAGATAGTGCGTAGCCAAAACCCTGATAGACACCAGATAGACAGGGCTCCACAACCTCCTAGTGTCATGCCCCCCATTCACAATAGATTGCTGTTGGCTAAACGATGGTTAGGCTGAACATTCGGCTGGCAGCTAGCTCTCCCGAGAACTCCATACACAGGAACGCTTGCCCAGCAAAGCTCTATATAGAAGATCTCCGGCAGCAGATTATCTTAATGAGGATAAAAGGATTGTCAGTCCAGATCTTCACCTCCTACAACATCATCTTTTGGGGGGAGTTGGGAGGCCCCAAGTACATTACTCAGTGGGTTCAGCAGACATTAGTCTAATGTGTATAGGGCATTTAGCCTCAGCTTCCGCTCAATTGGAAGAACTCGGAAGGGCAGAATTTTGTATCAGGGATATGAGCAGTCATGGCAGGCTACAACAGATCTGAGCATCACTGCTGGTGTATCACTGAGAGCAGCTATATAAGTAGTGGGGAGGATGGCGGTGTTGAGGCAATCAAGCGGTGTCTTCAGATATGGCCGTTATTCCTAGCCGCTAGAGAGGAGAAAATCTGAAGACATTCTCATTCAACAGATTTGCTTGAATTAAGTCAGGATCTTTTATTATTTGATCGAAATCAAATTTGTCCCAATTGTAGGTTAAAAAAAAGAGGTTTATAATGCCCGGGGGTTTCCCTACCTCACAGTACAAAATACTGCTTATGAATACAGTACAAAATACTGCTTATGAATAAAATGTCATGGTCACTTCTCCCCTCACTTGTATCTGCCTCTCACTCCCAAAGCTCCAGCTCAGGTCTTCTCTTCACACTTCGCTAGCACTTCTAGTGCCATCTAGGCCTCGACTTACATCATGATATCACAATGTCATGACAAAGATCTGATCAGTGACATAAGTGCGAGAAAACAGTGAAATTAAGAACAGAGCTGGAACTAAGGAAGCAAGTGGTGGACCGGAGTGGAGCTGGGTGACAGGAACAGGTGATGAGTAGTGATGAGCGAGTATACTAGTTGCTCGGGTTTTCCTGAGCACGCTCAGGTGGTTTTTGCTCGGAGATTTAGTTTTTATCACCGCAGCTGAATGATTTACAGCTACTAGCCAGTCTGAGTACATGTGGGGGTTGCCTGGTTGCTAGGGAATCCCCACGTGTATTCAATCTGGCTAGTAGCCTTAAATCATTTAGCTGCGGCAATGAAAACTAAATCTCCGAGCAGTCACAAATACTCGGAGACCACCCAAGCGTGCTGGAAAAAACCCGAGCAACAAGTACACTCGCTCATCACTAGTGATGAGCAATGGGTTTCTGAGCCTTTAGTGTCCTTCAAGATTTCAGGAGCAACGAGGACACTGGGAACACTTTTTGTTATTTAGAACTACATTGTGGAATCCAGGACTCCGATGAGATGGGAATATATTAGACATCTCTTCTGGTATCAGATCTGTGATTTACCAATTGGTGGAGATAAATAAATATGCCAAAACTCAGATTGGCTCAAATTTGGCCTGGAAATTAGATTTGTTCTGAATTGTCCTCAATTGCTGTTAGAAAAAAAAACATTTATTAAGCTCCAAGATGTCTTGACCCCAAATCATTATATACAGATGAGCCAAGAGGGGGCTAAAAAGTCATACTCACCTACCCTGTCACCTGTCTTGGCTGCAGCAGATAACGGCCGGTCCTCCACTGGCTTCATGCACCCAATCCACTTCAGGGCTGGTCTCCTCTTTACTCTGTGCTTCTGGCATTGCCGTCATGTCGTGGGGCGATACACGTTACAACGTCATATCATCATAACATGTGTTGAGGCCAAACTGGGACCAGAAGTGCTAGAGAAGTAAGTAGGAGTCTGGCTCTAGAGCGGAGCAGATGCCTCTGAAGCCAGCAGGGAGCAGGGACAGGTTAGATGAATATGATATTTTAGTGTTTATTAACCACTTCCAGGCTTATATGAGTCCTGGTAAATAGTTTTACGCTAATCAAACTCCCAAAATTCATGTTGACTGGAATCCACAAGACTTGGGAAATTTTAAACTAATCTGATATATTTAGAATTGACTCGTTCCTATTTATCAGTTATTGTAAGTAAAAGCTGCTCTTCTGCGTCTTCGGTTCTTGTAAGGAGTGGGGGTGATGGTGGAAGGCTTGATGGAGTTAATTTACTGGTTGAATTCTCCGATTAGACGATACAGTTATTATTGTGTATGTCCGGTGCAAATAAAATTGAGACAATGATAAATTATATGCAGAACTCCAAGTCTCCTCCATGATACACTCATACCATATTATCACTATATTTTGTAGATCAGCTATGGGGCGACTAGTTCTGTTTTGAGTGACCGAAATCGCTACCCATCTTTTTATAGAACAATTGAAAGTTTCTGGAACAGTTACATGGTTCTGTCAAAGTTGATCAGGCTCTTCCGATGGACGTGGGTTGGGATTGTATTAACAGATGACGAGAGCGGTAATGAGGAGATTCAGGTCTTAACCCAATATCTGACCATGAATGGAGTCTGTGTGGCTTACACCATAAAAGTAAAATTTGCGAACCTAATTGTTCTAGATTATATTGAAAGAAAAGATATGGAGGAGATCAGAAATTCATTAGCCCAGGTTATAATTGTGTGTGGGACATATTCTCCATATCTTGCAGAACGGTTCCAGGCAATAAAAGATGTTCTCCATGATAAGACTCTGGTCTTCGGTCCTTCATTTGCCGTGTTAGGATTTATTATGGAGCATCATGCAGAAATATTTAATGGGAGTTTGGCTCTTGAACCTTTTGCGCTGCCTCTTCCAGATATGAGAAGCTTCTACCAACGTTTCCAGACCATAAGTCATCCACAAGACATGCTACTGGCTCACATCTGGTTGCTAAATCTGCACTGTTTAACAAGACATTCTAAGTTTAATACTTACCATCAATTAATGTACGAGAAATCTCTCCACAACTGTACGGGGACAGCTCGGGTCACAGATTTTTATAGCTTTCATAGCAGAGGACTCTCTGATCGAGTGTATAAAGCTGTGTGGTTACTGGCTCAGGCTCTGAACGCATCTACGGCCAGATGGTCTACTGATAAGACGCCTCTTCTCCAAAGATACACACAGGTATTTAAAGAACTTTGAATGTTTTGTTTTTGGTCTGTTTTTGTATATTTTGTTAGCAGAATAGCTCAGTCCACAATTCATCAGTTATATATGGAAGTGGGAAAAAACATTAAATCTCCACCCATGATGACTGAAAAAAACTTTTTAAGGGAAGCCCGTCAGTAATACTACCTGTGTGTGTGGTAAGCCGGTACCTGATCTACTGCTGCTGAATGAGACAGTTGTGGTGTGGCAGTAGATTTGTTCCAATGTGTCACAATTAGTTTGGGTGCTGTGAGTCAGAAGATGCAATACATTCCATTGTGCTTTGCTGCCATCTACTGGCCACTGTGTATATGAAAGCTAAGTGATTACTCTCCTCACAAGCTGCCATAGAAACGGCTGGCAGGAGCCTCCCAGCTCAGAACTTTCACACTTCCTGAGGCAACTCCCAGCTCAGGACTCTCACACTTCCGGAGGTGACTTCAAGTTATGGGTGGTTCAATTTGCCTGATGAAGCATACACTACTGCTCCCAGCATATTTTCCGTGCCAGTCCACGCTGAGGGGACATCTTTCTCCACATAGTCTCTCCTCCACAAAAGAGTGAAGTCTCATCCAGTCAGGAGAGATAACGCTGCACATGTGCTGGTTATCCTGTTTGCTTCTAGGCAGGACCAGATCCAAGTGGCTGCCATGCTACCGACTTTGTTTAACCTACCCCTTGCGATAGGGAACGGTAGGCTCAAAACCGTGAGTACTTCCACACTTTAGTGTATTTCCACAGAGAGCCAAGCTGTGAAGGTCCCTCCATCAGTGTAATATTTCTTGGACTGCGCATAGCACTTTCTCTAATAGCAAATTAAGAGAACTCTGCTCCAGCCGCCCTGGGAGGCCATAACCTCGCTTGTCTCATGAGGAGAGAATCATTACTTTCATATGCACAATGAACTGTGAACTTTGCCTTTAATTAACCCCCTTCATGACCAGAGGTATTTTTGGTTTTGCGTTTTCGTTTTTTGCTCCCCTTCTTCCCAGAGCCATAAGATTTTTTATTTTTTTATGTCAATATGGCCATGTGAGGGCTTGTTTTTTGCAAGACAAATTGTACTTTTGAATTGGTTTTAACATATTGTGTCCTGGAAAATGGGAAAGAAATTCAAAGTGCGGTGAAATTGCAAAAAAAAAAGAGCAATCCCACAATTGTTTTTTGTTTTGCTTTATTACTATGTTCACTTAATGCTAAATCTGAGCTGCCATTATGATTCTCCAGGTCATTACGAGTTCATAGACACCAAACATGTCTACGTTCTTTTTTATTTAAGTGGTGAAAAACAAAAATGCAAAGTTTGTTTTTAAAAACAAATACGCCATTTTCCGAGCTCTGTAGCGTCTCCATTTTTCGTGATCTCGGGTCGGGTGAGGGCTTATTTTTTGTGAGCCAAGCTGACGTTTTTAATTTTACCATTTTGGTGCAGATACGTTCTTTTGATTGCCCGTTATTCCATTTTAATGCAATTTTGCGGCGGCCAAACAAACGTAATTCTGGAGTTTTAACTTTTGTTCTCGCTACGCCGTTTAGCGTTAGGTTAATCCTTTTTATTCTCATTGATAGATCGGGCGATTCTGAAAACGGTGTTACCAAATATGTGTATGTTTGACTTTTTTTATTGTTTTATTTTCAGTGGGGAGAAAGGGGGGTGATTTGAACTTTTATATTCTTTTTATTTTTTTTTATATTTTTAAAAGCACTTTGTTTTACTTTTAGCATGCTTCATTAGTGTCCATGGGAGACTAGAAGCTGCCATAACCTGATCGGCTCTGCTACATGCAGGTGAAGATCAGATCGCCTGTATGTAGCAGAATCCCTCACTTGCTATGAGTGCCGACCACCGGTTGGTGCTCATAGCAATCCAGCAGTGACAACCATAGAGGTTTCCAGGAGACTTCGGGTTGTCATGCCAACCCATTGGTGACCCGCGATCACATGACGGGGGTCACCGATGGGAAAATTTCCAGCACGATTGCCGGAAATGCATGTTAAATGCTGCTATCAGCGTTTGACAGCTGCATTTAATGGGTTAACAGCCATGGGAGAATCGCGAATCCTCCCATGGGTGTTAGCACCAAATGTCAGCTGTTCAAAACAGCTGACATGTGCCAGAAAAGGTGCGGGCTCACCACTGGAGCCTGCACCAAACAGGAGGAGGTGTCCAATGATGTTGGACGTCATTGGTCATTAAGGGGTTAAGAGAGACACTAAACCGCATTATTTCTTTCAGTAAAATTGTTATGTTTACAAGTCCACCTTCGTGTCTGGCTGCTTGAGATTGCACAAATACATGGGTGCTCCAAAACCTGCCCCCTTACACCACCGCTACAGGAGTGCCCCCGGGGGGTCCTATAGTATCCACAAGTGCCACCTCCCTATAGTGACAATTGTTGTGGACACGAGGGAAGTGTTGAGGGATCCAACGACCCACTTCAGCTACCATGACATCATTATCTGCTACACGGACCCAGCTGGTCCTTCTACAACATCTGGAACCTCCCCAGTGGCCCACCACATGTGCAAGCAGAGCTAGTGCAGGATGGGGCAGGATAAAGCATTATGAAGGATGCCTATAACAATTAAATACTCTACGCTACAAAATATGATTTTTATCGATATGTAAATTAGGTCCACAAGTGCGCTGGTGGGAGTATCAGTGCACTTGCAGTCTATAGATCTTCTTCATTTCTCAGTGCCGGCACCATCCATGTTTCTTAACTGACGCTAGAGAGCAAAGGCTCCACCTGCACAGTTAATAAAGAAGGAAGCCATAGATAGAAGATTACTTTCAACAATGGGAACAACATATAGTGGAGAATTTCTAGCATCCATCATAGATAAGGAAAATGTGCCAATAATCTGTGTTTCTGGTATCCCATATAATAGATCCAAGTACAGACAGAAAGTATTTGCAGGTTTTTTATTCAGTCAACTCGTTTTGAAGTGCTACAGACTTCTTCATCAAGGACAAGAAAACCATCTTGTAAAGACGGAAGTTCTCCAGGACCTTCATCAGTAATCTGGAGAAATATGGATGACTACTACCAGGAGATCACTAGCTAAAAGTCCAAACAAAAAACTTCTATTGCTTAGATATGTGGCTCAGCAGATCAGGAGGAGCTCTGCCTCCATATGTAGAGGATGAGATCTGCACGTTCTTCAGAAGGAAAGTAAATGCTGAAGAAACTTCTGATTCATATTAATAATTTGTCATTGAGGAATGCTCAAAGGGTTTTGTCATGTCCGTATCGTCAGGATGGCACCACTTCTCGCTGCCGGCTTCCTGGAGATAGACAGTTCAGGCGACATGGATGAGCTGTAGGCCTGAACTGTGGGGTCTCAGATGTTACAAAGCATGGGAGAAGTGCAGGGTCTCTGAGGATGGCCGATCCAGCAATCTCACCACCTGAGGAGCACAGGTTGTGTAGCGAGGAGCTTGCCAGCACGTGCTCCTTGTGATGAATGAGCCCTTCAGAATTAAAAAACCACCATTCCTAAGAAAGAACTTTTAATTTGCGGTAAATTTAAATTTTTTCAAGCACTTTGCAATATTACCCATTTAATAAGATAACACGTCCCCACTAAGACAGTCTGTCGAGGTTTCTCGAGGATTGGATTGTTGGATTGTGAAACTTGAATCGAGCTTAGAAAAGAGTGCCCTAGATAATAACCCCATGACTAACTTTATAACAGTGATTTCCCAGCCATGGCTTTGCTGTTCTCCTGTGTTTTATGGGTTTTTATCTTCGATGTCTTCCAGCTCCATCAATATCTGGGAAATCAAAGAGATTTTTACGGAAATCCTTACTTTGATAGAAATGGAGATTTCATTGACCGATATTCTGCTGTCAACTGGATTGGTTTCAAGAACGGGACTCAGATATTTCGATATATTGGTCACACAGAAGCTGAGCCCGATTCATTTATTATCGATGTGAAGAGGGTGCTATGGAAGACCAGCAGCAATCAGGTGAGGACATGGGTGTCATGACGTAAAGCTCTTCATCCTGATCAGGAATCTGGTGGGATTTCATAAAAATATAACGAGATTTCGATGATCACATGTTTCCACCTGCCAGAGTTGAATGCCCAACACCTCTGTCCTTTTGGAGCACACCTGTCCTCATCCAGACTCCTCTGTAGACAGTGCAAGGGGTTGCAGATTGTTCTGCAGCTGAGGGAAAAGCAATTGTTTGTAAATCATCTGATATGGCGAGTGTGAAAGCGTTTGTGAGGGATTTGTGTCTAAGTGGGATTTGGCTTTAGTGTGTGACTTGTGATTCAGTGACTTTGGACTCAGGGAGTCATTTGGTCTGAATCATTGTTTGTTTTTACTTGTTTCTATACTTATTATTATTTCTGTCTTGTGCAGTCCCCATTAGTAATATGTGCTCCATTGTTGACAATGCCATCCAGGGTACATCTTGTCGCATGTATGGAATCTTTGACCGGCTGTGTGAGGGTGCATACTGCTGAGCGAGATGTTTTCTATGTTGGAAGCCCAAGTGCTGGATCAAAAACACTGAGATCCATAGACAATCCGGAAAGGAGTTTGCTGCTCAATGCGCAGGCGCTCGCTGGGGTAGATGTGAGGGAGGATCGTAGTATGGAGCTTCAGGGCAGTGAGGAAGCTAGCTGGGTGACAGAAGAGTGCCAGGGAGGCTGGTCCTGATCTGGCAGATGAGGGGGATTCAAGACAGGATTATGATCGCTGCAGCAAGAAACGTCCTCTGAAAGCTGGAAGAGCGTCCGAGGGGCTGATTCACATGTCTTACAGTTATGAAAAAATATGCAGATTCTTCCCCTATTAGTTTTGAAGATGAAAATGTGTGTCCCATAAATATTGAATCTATACAAACCCCAATATTCATAGCTTTCCACCGATGCCCGAGTGTCTAGTTGCAGATGTCCAGTTTCCTCTGAAGTTACCTCTAAAGGTGTGAGATTTCTCTTCCCTTCCTCTTAAATCTATAAAATCTCAGTCTTTCTGGCTTCTTCTTACAATAGGTATCCTGTTTTAATTACCTATATACTACAGGGAGTCTCTGACATCAAAAAGAACTGAACTGGTTAGTTCTTTGTATGTTAATTAGCTCTTCTTACTACACCATATGTTCAATGTGATTCTACTTCCAAAAGCGTTTTAGATGGAAATCTCTTTCTCCTTCTGGAGAATCTGCGTGTGAGGGGTGAATGTCCCCTCCCTGGAGATGCCTTATGCAGTTTAAGTATAATTATGAGCTAAATGGTAAAACAATGGATACACCTGTCACTGAAAAAACTTGGGTGTATAGGGGGACGGAAAACTCAACTTTAGTGGCCCGACAGCTTCAGCTTATGCACATAAAATAATGTGATGCATTAAAAGAGGCAGAGATGCTGATGACGAGAACTCAGTAGCTTTCCTTGTATACAAGTCACCTGTGTGGCCCCACTTAGAATACTGTGTACAATTTTCTGGTGTATAAGAAGGACATAACTGAACTACAGCGGGTGCAACCAAGGTTATTAAGGCAATGTGTGGACTTCAATTCCAAGAGAGGTTATTAAACTTATGGTTATTCAGTTTGGAAAAATGTACACTTAGGGGAAATCTTTCAATAGTACAAATATGTAAGAGGGTGGTGCTGTTATGGACAGTAAGGAACACACTGTCACGTTAAGAGGCTGCACCCCCTTGTCTGGCGTGATGGAATGTTCTGCTTCTCCCCTGCAATAATCGTTGTAATGAGCTAATCTATGCAGAGTGCAGGTGTGGAGATGGAGCAGCGTGTGTGAGCTGAGGCTGCTGCAGAGAGGACTTTTTGTGCTGATAGCTGAAAGAGAGAAGAACTGTGTCCTGTTATAGCTTCAAGGGAGCCATGAAGATACAGAGAAAGGGCTTTACAGTTTCCAGGAGCATCCCTAGGATCCAGAAGCAAGGAGAAGACCACGTTTCACAGAGTTGACAGAAAGCCGTGCGCACCACCGTATTAGACTGCTGGGGGCCCCCTGGGGCTGGACCTGATTCTCCAACATCACCGTGAGTTTATTCCTGTTTGGTGCACCTGTTAGGGCCTAGTGTAGGCTTCAATAGTCAGTACAAGGGAGCCGTGTGGCCTGCTTAGTAAAGGCCAGGGAGGGTATACGTAGAGTAGCATCATCACTTGTTTGTTGTTTACATTTGCTTGTTAGACATATTTTGAGTCTGTAATAGTTGGAGCACCGTGCTATTTTACGGTAAAGATAAAGTTTATTACTCTTGTAAATTGTCTGTTGCCATTGTAAACCCCTGTTTGCATCTTCCTCATTCCCTTCATTCCTTGCCTCCCAATAAATCTACCCTTTGTTGTTTGCACCTCATCTTGTGTACAGTAGTCTTCCTGCACCGTGGTGGTCCCCCGGCAATCGCTTCAAGTGGCGCTGCGAGCAGGGTACTGTCACCAAGATGGAGGCAGCAGACAGCAATGGCGGGAATGCAAATGTTAATGGAGATGCTGTGGGCATTGGTTGAACCCCTGCAAGGACACTCCCTATGGGCACCATATATAGTGTGCTACCAAAGTTTGACGGCAAGAATATGCCACTGTCCGACTGGGTGGACTGTCCAGGCTGCAAAGCACCCTGAAGATTTATAACATCAGCCCAGACCTTGAAGTGGACATTTCGTTAACTGCCCTAGAGGGAGAAGCCCGTAGAAACGTCTGCCTACAACCCGCAGTACCCTGAAGGAGCTAGTGAAGTTCCTGAAAGAGATCTATGGTGAGACTGCTAGCGCCGGACACCTTTGCACCAAATTTTTCTCTAGGCTGCAGCGGGAAGAAGAAGGAACTTCTCAGTATGAAACAGCACTGCAAGAAGTGTTAGCAGAGATGCAGAGAAAGGAGGCAGATGGATTTGGCGGCATGGGCTCTAAAGACCGGATACTCCGGGAGCAATTCATTCTGGGACAGCACAGCACATCCTTGAAGCGATGGCCGGGGGACCACCACGGTGCAGGAAGTCTACTGTACACAAGATGAAGAGCAAGCAACAAAGGGTAGATTTATTGGAAGGCAAGGAAGGAAGGGAATGAGGAAGATGCAAACAGGGGTTTACAATAGCAACAGACAATTTACAAGAGTAATAAACTTTATCTTTTCAGTAAAACAGCATGGTGCTCCAACTATTACAGACTCAAAATATGTCTAACAAGCAAATGTAAACAATAAACAGGTGATGATGCTACTCTACGTATAACCTCCCTGGCATTTACTAAGCAGGCTACACAGCTCCCGTGTACTGACTATTGAAGCCTACACTAGGCCCTAACAGGTGCACCAAACAGGAACAGACACACGGTGATGTTGGAGAATCAGGTCCAGTCCCAGGGGGCCCCCAGCAGTCCAATACAGTGGTGCGCACGGCTTTCTGTCAGCCCTGTGAAACGTGGTCTTCTCCTTGATTCTGGATCCTAGTGATGCTCCTGGAAACTGTAAATCCCTTTCTCTGTATCTTCGTGGCTCTCTTGCAGCTATATCAGGACACAGTTCTTCTCTCTTTGAGCTATCAGCACAAAAAGTCCTCTCTGCAGAAGCCTCAGCTCACACACGCTGCTCCAGCTCCACACCTGCACTCTGCACAGACTAGCTCATTACGATTATTGCAGGAGAGAAGCAGAACATTCCATCACGCCAGACAAGGAGGTGCAGCCTCTTAAAGTGACAGCGTGTTCCTTACTGTCCATAACAGCACCACCCTCTTACAAATATATGAGGGAACTGTACAGAGATCTTTCTAATGATCTATTTACAACTGACCTGTGACGGGGACAAGGAGCTTTTATGTCTGGAGGAAAGAAGGAGTAATGATGATCACAGAGGCAAATTCTTTACTGTTAGAGCAGTGAGACTATGGAACTGATGTTGTAATGGTTAATTCACTAGTAAAATTCAACTATAATTTGTACCTTATACAGTGGGGAAAAAAGTATTTAGTCTGCCCCCAATTATGCAAGTTCTCCCACTTATAAAGATGAGAGAGGCCTGTAATTGACATCATAGTTTGACCACAACTAGGAGAGTCACAATGAGAAACCAAATCCAGAAAATCACTTGTCTGATATGGTAAGATTTATTTTGCAAATTATGGTGGAAAATAAGTATTTGGTCATTACCAAAAGTTCATCTCAATATTTTGTTATATATCCTTTGTTGGCAATGACCAAGGTCAAACGTTTTCTGTAAGTCTTCACAAGGTTGGCACACACTGTTGGTGGTATGTTGGCCCATTCCTCCATGCAGATCTCCTCTAGAGCAGTGATGTTTGAGCCTGTCGCTGAGCAACACAGACTTTCAACTCCCTCCAAAGGTTTTCTATGGGGTTGAGATCTGGAGACTGGCTAGGCCACTCCTGGACCTTCAGATGCTTCTTGCGAAGCCACTCCTTCGTTGCCCTGGCGATGTGCTTGGGATCATTATCATGCTGAAAGACCCACCCACGTTTCATCTTCAATGCCCTTGCTGATGGAAGGGGGTTTGCACTCAAAATCTCACAATACATGGCACCATTCATTCTTTCATGTACACGGATCAGTCTTCCTGGTCCCTTTGCAGAGAAACAGCCCCAGAGCATGATATTCTGTGCCCCAACATGTCCGGTTATCCACCACATTTGGATCCTTCAAATGTAACCTGAAAACCCATCTCTTCAAAAAAGCTTACAACCTGTAATGACCGTGCAGCGCCCCAGGGTCCTGGTCGTTGCAGGAATGTCATTCTTCCACCAGGGGGAGTGATGTTACGTCTAAAGGCGATAAAGGAGATCACTTTACCAGGTATCACAAAACACACAACACACTTCACACTCCAGTCCACCAGGGGGAGCTAAGCTCCTATTAGGGCACTCCTCACAATTAGATAAAACTGGTGGCTTGGATAGGAAGTTAGGCAGAAGCTGACTGGGCTTCACCCAGGCAGCACCTGTCAGGCAGACAGGGAGAAGGAGGAACATCTAAGAGCTGCAGACAGAAAGGTCCCTGACGGGGGAGGGATCCTGTCAGAGGCCTAGATAGAAGGCCACGGAGCTGCGCCTGCCCCACGTGCGGCAGCATCCTAAGAAAGGACACAAAAGGAATTGCGTTGCTGAGAGTGAGAAACTAAGTCATAGCAAAAGGAGAGGAATCCAGAAGGAGTTCTGCCCTGCAACAGGCTGCCTCCTTCTGAGGCGCAGAAGCCGGTAGCCGGAACACCGAGGGAGTCATCGTCTCCAAGCCTGGCTCCAGAGACCGGCAGGACAGCTAGTTCCATATTAGTTGCCCGACCCATACCCAGTAGGCACGGTGGCAACTGTGGAGGCCGGGGCGTGCTAGAGTCCCTGTAAAAAGCCTCAGGCCACCAGTCATATGGGTTGTTCCTATCCATCAGGGGGACAGAGAGAAAGACATAACATCTAGAACATCTACAACAGTTGTGAGGACCTTATGAGAAGCTCAGCAGTAAGGTACTACAACATCCAGGCGCTAGAGGAAGGCTACTGATTTCCACCTTGATAAGTGAACTCTGCATTTGCCTTCACACCGGCCGGACTCTGCCTGCCCTGTGATCTGATGCTCTGGACTGTGGATGCTGAAGCCTTCAGTAAAGGTAAAGAGACTGCAATCTTGTGTCCTCATTCTTCGCTGCGCATCACACCATCCACCATCTACACACTGGGAAGCCCTGGGGACATACTTCACCTGTGGGGAGGTATACCATCTAGCTGTCATAACATCACCCCAGCGGACCCCTAAGCAGCATCGGTCACCCTGACCGAAAACCACAGGTGGCGTCACGAACATATCCCTTTAAAGACCTTTCCATTCTTTTATCAATGGACCTCCCGAGGGCCACGGACCGGGTCAGCCACCGTGACATCCCCCTTTGAGAACCAAAGGGCCCGGTGCTGAGTTCCCCTAGCCCTTAGGGGTGATCCAACCACACGGCCACCTCAACACCATCGGAGCTACTGCAACCCCCGACCTACTGTCTCCTTAATATAAGCTCACAAGGGCAGGGTCTTCTTCCCTCTATTAGTCTGTCATTGTTAGTTTTGTTTACTGTAAGTCATATTTGTATTTTGGTGTAGCCCCGTACAGCACCATGGAATTAATGGTGCTATATAAATAAATAATAGTAATAATAATGTTCCCACCCCCATGCTTCACAGTAGGTATGGTGTTCTTTGGATGCAACTCAGCATTCTGTCTCCTCCAAACATGATGAGTTTTGTTTCTACCAAACAGTTCTACTTTGGTTTCATCAGACCATATGACATTCTCACAATACTCTTCTGGAAAATCCAAATGCTCTCTAGCACACTGTAGATGGGCCCGGACATGTACTGGCTTAAGCAGTGGGACACGTCTGGCACTGCAGGATCTGAGTCCATGGTGGCGTAGTGTGTTACTTATGGTAGGCCTTGTTACATTGGTCCCAGCTCTGTGCAGGTCATTCACTAGGTTCCCCCGTGTGGTTTTGGGATTTTTGCGCACAGTTCTTGTGATAATTTTGACCCCACAGGGTGAGATCATGCGTGGAGCCCCAGATCAAGGGAGATTATCAGTGGTCTTGTATGTCTTCCATTTTCTTATTATTGCTCCCACAGTTGATTTCATCACACCAAACTGCTTGCCTATTGCAGATTCAGTCTTCCCAGCCTGGTGCAGGGCTACAATTTTGTTTCTGGTGTCCTTCGACAGCTCTTTGGTCTTCACCATAGTGGAGTTTGGAGTGTGACTGAGGTTGTGGACAAGTGTCTTTTATACTGATAACAAGTTAAAACAGGCACCATTACAACAGGTAATGAGTGGAGGACAGAGGAGCCTCTTAAAGAAGAAGTTACAGGTATGTGAGAGACAGAAATCTTCCATGTTTTAGGTGACCAAATACTTATTTTCTACCATAATTTGCAAAATAAATCTTGCCAAATCAGACAAAGTGATTTTCTGGATTTCTATTCTCATTTTGACTCTCAAAGTTATGGTCTACCTACGATGTCAATTACAGGCCTCTCTCATCTTTTTAAGTGGGTCAATTTGCACAATTGGTGGCTGACTAAATCCTTTTTTCCTCACTGTAACTCTCATTTTGGTCCACCATCAATAAAGGGCTCTTTTTTTCCTGATGGCTTATTGTGCATCTCAAGTCTTCCAGATAATGTAGAAAACAGCTTCATTCTTCACGTTAACTCAAAAGCAATTGAATATAAAAACATGTTTAATGTCTTCAGGTCCCCGAGTCTCTATGTTCAGATCACTGTTTACCAGGAACCCGGAAAGTCTCCAATTCCAGGATCTATTCCTGCTGCTATGATTGTGTCCAGTGCTCCCCAGGAGAAATCTCCAACACAACAGGTATGAAAACACTAGAAATGATTATTGTGGAGTAAGGATTCACTGACAACACATCAGATCCCGAATATTCATTATTGTTTGTGTTTCGTATTCTTCTGATTTCCAGACAGTGAAACCTGCTTGAAATGTTCAGACCTTGATTGGCCCAATGAGAAGAAGGATCGTTGTGTTCCGAAGCTGCAGGAATTTCTCTCTTATACAGATGACACAATCGTCCTGGTTATTTCCTTGGTTTCTACTACATTTTCTTTCTTTACATTCACAATTATTATAATTTTTATTTTGTATCAAGACTCGGCCATCGTGAAGGCCAATAACCGGAGCCTGAGCTTCCTTCTCCTGGTCTGCATCATGCTGAGCTTCCTCTGTGTCTTCTTGTTCCTTGGACGTCCAGTGGATCTCACATGCGTGCTACGTCAGGTCTCATTTGGAATCCTCTTCTCAGTGGCTGTTTCTTCCGTCTTGGCCAAAACTATCATGGTTTGCATTGCATTCAAAGCCACCAAGCCTGGTAGTTCCTGGAAACTCTGGATTGGGAGGAAGTGGTCCAATTCTCTGGTGATATTCTGCTCTTCCATCCAAGTGATGATCTGTATGGGTTGGTTGATTCTAGCACCTCCATTCTCAGAGCTGGACACACTCTCTTATCAGGGAAAGATCACTGTGCAGTGTAATGAAGGTTCTGTTATTGGCTTCTACTCCGTCCTTGGGTATATGGGGGTATTAGCTGCTGTTAGTTTTCTCATCGCTTTTTTAGCTCGGACATTACCGGACAGTTTTAATGAGGCGAAGTACATCACCTTCAGCATGCTGGTGTTCTGCAGCGTCTGGATCGCCATGATCCCAGCTTATCTGAGCACCAAAGGGAAATACATGGTGGCTGTAGAGATCTTCGCCATACTGACCTCCAGTGCTGGGCTTTTAGGTTGTATTTTCTTCCCAAAATGTTACATTATCCTATGGAGACCAGAGCTTAACTCAAGAACACATTTACTGGGGAAAAGCAGTAAAGTTCACTTTTAATGCCTTATCTCATGATTTATGATTATTTTATAGGACTGGATGATATTAGGACACACTGATCTGTGACTCGCAGGGTCAATTATGCTTCTAGATTCAAGACTTTGCTATGATCTCATTAAACAGGATTGTTCTAAACTTCCGATATTTTCCTTCCTTGAACATGAGTGGTCAATCTTCATCCATCAGAGCTTAGTAATATGTTGTATATTGACTGATTCTCGAGGTTCTCACCACATGTGACTGCCATGTACCGAGGACAGTCCTCCCCAACCTACTCATATATCTAGTGTGGTTAATGGGGCATCAGTTGTACTGTGTCGGTGCCTAGACTTCCTCCTGCTGGGCTTTATTCCTACAGCTGAACTTATAGAAAACATCAGATGGAAGCCATGTAGTGTGAACCTCCAGGTGAATGTGGATCAGAACACCGGTGATCTCCAGAGAGAAGCTCCGTGCATTTATTCCCTGCGACATATTCGATAGGAGACCTCTGATATCTGACCACCAGATAATAGCAGGGGCAATCATTCTACGTTGGGAGCTGCTATGTTATTTACTATCATCAGGTTTATATTCAAAAATGGAAGAAATCTGGAACACAAATAAGCACGAGCTATTGTACTTGATTCTGAATAGATCAGATTACTTTACAATTTCGCAAAATTCACGGATTTGTGGCAATTCCAAACAAATTATTGACTGATGAGGTTAAATAAAAAATCGCTCTGTCCTGCCCTTGCTCCTCGACCATCGTCTGCAGGATCCTAGGCCCCCGTTCCACCTCCTCTTTACTGTCTGTGCCTTATAACACTACCAGCCTTTGAACCAACAAAATGAGAAATGCCGCAGATGACTGTTCTGGGTTTTTTTTCAACTGCCACAGAATCCTTGGCCATTTGCCATGTTATCCGTGATTTCCGAGCATACTAAAATCATCTCTCTGAGAAACCAGAAATTCACTCTAGATCAGCACTCATTAAAGTGATGAGCTCTGCCATCTTCAAAAAACATAAATCCCTGCTCCCCACATGTGCTACTAGAATGATAGGAGAGCGGGCACTTCTGCATATTTCCATAACTTCAGGAAGCACTTACAATCTAGAAATGTCAGTGGCTGGATGAAAGATGCAAGAGTCTGTCTGGATCCCAGAAACTCACTCAGCTTTTAGGCACACACACTGATTACAAGCAAACAGGTCACAGGTGAGGATGTTACCTCTAGTAGCCATTCACACCCATTTGTGCCAACTTCTGTGCATGTTATCAGGCCAAAATCACCAGGGGATGTGAACTTCTGATCAGGGTCATTTGGATGTTTTGGGTTGTCATTATGATCTAAAGAGAGAAAACACAGAAGTCTGACAATAAATGGCTTCACCCAACTACCATGAGTGGAGAAAAGGTTTTGGTGTTATCAGTCATATTCTCTGAATAAAGGCCAAGAAAGCAAAAATTCTGCCGGGGTTTGTAGACTCACAGCTGTAAGTATTTGGGTGAGAGTGAGGCATTTTAAAACAGACCAATTCGGTCAAGTGGTTTGGATACCATTAAAGAAGGTTGACGGTTTGGTGTGCCCTTTTCGGATGGTCATGTCGTATTTGTCTATCTGGCGTTCAGGAAGAAATTTCCTTTTGCATCATGATGGGTCACCATTGACACATTTTCAGATTCATGCTATCTTAAACTATCTTAAACTATTGGGGTTGTGAAGGAACAAATTATGAAAGATTCTCCATTTTGTGCTTTGACTCCATTTTGTTGTTGGTTAAAGATAAATTCTGTTATTTACTTAGGTAGAAGGTTACAGCTGCTATGAAATAACTGTCCTGTTTCTCACGAAGATAATATTTTGTTACTCAGCTAGTCTATGGTTCATAATTGCTATAAAGACCTTGAGTATTCTAACTCAAGTGAGCCAGATAAGAGACTCGTGGGGGTATCGCTATACAAGACTGAGGCATCTGTTAATATGTTTTTCTATGCCAAAAAGACATGACCATATCTGTAGTTCCCATTTTTCCTGTATCCTCATGGGTTAAGTTTTTCCTGTATTCTTATAGGTTAAGAACTGTGAGCGTGTTCTTATGCTGATTGGTTGAAGTATAATTTCTATGACTATGAAAAGTCAGACAATAAAACGGGGGCACAGAGATCTGCTCGATCCCCCACACAGAGGCACGAGTCTCCGTCTGGTCATTTTCAGTTGCCGGCAACGCCCTGTAAATTAATCTGGAAATCACTAAGTCAACCGTGAAGGATCACTTTAGATCCTCCCTCAACAGCTTGGCGCCCGAAAACGTGGGGCCCCAACCAGGAACGCCTCTGCCCCCTGGAGGACAACCAGACAAAGGACCCTCGGAGCGGACACAGGCACTGGAAAATTGGGACTGATCATCCCCCACAACAACCACGGTAAGTTGGTAGTTATACTGTCCAGACTGACCGTTTGGTGTGGTTTTCCTGTGTTTGTTGCTGCAAAGAGGATCTGAGGTTTGTCCCCGATGGTGGGGTGATTTTTGGGTGGAATCATATAGAGGTGTAGTTCCGTTGGGAGCCCTGTGCTCGAACCGTACCTCATAAGGGACGGACACCCCGGATTGACCAGTGATGTAATTCTCTTTATAGTCAAAATATCCTGAATTCCTGATCATTGTTAGAATCAGGCGCGGTGAGGTGATCGAAGATTGGGTAGGATACGTAACTCAGGAATATATAGAAGTATACAGTATATATATATATCCAGAGGTATTCGGAGGGAATGTCTAAGACGCCCTCCTCCTTTCACTGAGTACCGCGTTTTTGGGTTGTCCCAGTGGGGGACAGGTAAACCTTGTGGAATAGACAATATACGGCCGCTCTGGTACTATGCACGACAAAGTAAGGATATTTAGCTCTAAAGGAGAATCAGGTTTCCATGGAAGTAAGAGAAGACTTTGAATTTGTGTGTTGAATCTGATATTGTTAGCCCAAAGATGGAGAAAATATTCTCAATCATTGGTTTTTCTAAGGTGGTCTGGTTTTTTATATGAATTATGTAATGAAGGTTTTGTAGAAATTAATTAAGTCTGAGAACTGCTGAATTCCGTCTCTGTGTGAAATTTGGGATGGGAGGGGTCAAACATCTGCGCTATTGCTTTCTTTTGTGTTGAGGAATGCTGTGATGTTCTTATCAGTTCTGTGTTTCTGGTATGGAGGGGGCGAGTCGCTGCGTCCTCTCGGAATTTTCTATCCTTGTGTAATACGTACTGGAAGATCTGTGCTTTATTTAAAGCAATAGTACAATATTGTATTGAATTAGAAAGAAATATTGTAAGTTCAAGTTGGAATTTGAAAGTGAAAGAATTGTGCCTATTTTAGAGGAAACTTGTAAGTAATTGAAAGATTGGTAAAAGTTTCATCTGTTTCAAGTTGAATGGTTGATATATAGCAAATTAAGGATTAACAGAGAAAGTGAATTCGGATTTGTTTTTATTACGTTGAAAAAGGGAAGTTGTCTATTACTATGACACAAAAAAAAAAAAAAAAAACTGGATGTTTGTGGTGCAGGAAGGAACTGAGAAAGTGACTGAGATTAATGTGTTGGGAAAGCAAACAATAAGAAATTTGGTACAGGGGGGCTCCCTGTTAGGTAATATGGTCCCTCCCCAGGAAATTAAGCCTCTTCTCCCGACTGTAAGCTCTGTGCCCCTTAACCCCAAGGCACCAATATATCCTAGACTGCCGAGAAGTTCTATGGGCGTCTTATGGTAGTGTATAAAGATCTGGGGTTTTCACTGTATAATAAAGCCCATACACACCTTTTTTTGTAGTAGCTTTGATATCCAGCCTTAAATCTAAATTGAAAGAGGCAATAATGTCAGTTAGATCCGATATTGAGACTTCCATTCTGGACGATGCATTGAAAAAAGTAGTACTAAGTTTTCAGAAGAACTTAACCCACTCTAAATCAGCAGCTGCAGCGATCTCTGCTCGCTCTCTAGCCCCCCCGCCACAGCTTCAAGGACGCAGCTCGGTTCCTTATCAGTGGCCCAGACTTCAGCTCCAGCTCCCCTCCCTTACACAAATCCAGTCTTACGCTCCAATATCTATTTTAACCCTATGTCTGGGAATCTCCCTCGCTATGTTAATTCTCAGACCAAGAGTTTGTTTTAATTAGAGTAGATGGCAGACCCAATAAATATACTCTCACAAAACCCATCCCTGTGGGACCTTTCCCTGAAGTTACTGCTCAGTTCGTAATCTCTCCCTTATGTCCGGTAAATTTACTGGGGACAGATTTTATTATCACAGTTCCGCTCCAGAATATAATTCCAAGATGATGGTCAGATGGTATTTACGTTATATAACCCCTATGCAGATGAACATAATGAGATGTGTATCTTACATGCCCTTCCCACGGTTATGATGGCCCTGATAGGCCCAGATCCACCCCCAATAATGCCTGTAAAACCAGTAAAAGTGTTTCTCAAACCCGGTGCCCCTTTTCCCAAAGTCCATCAGTACCCTTTGAAACATGATCAGGAGCGGGGCCTCAAGGGGCAAATACAAACGTTACTCGATAATGGTGCCCTGGCACCCTGTGTTTCCCCATGTAACACGCCCTTGTTTCCCATTAAGAAAAAGACCCCACCCGGCCAACCCCCTGTGTACCGGCTGGTACAAGACCTACGGGCAGTTAATGCAGCTACTGTTCTAGAAACTCCGGTGGTGCCTAATCCATATACTCTTGTCCCAGATACCTCAAGACGCTGCTTGGTTCACAGTTATCGACCTCGCCAATGCCTTCTTCAGCACTCCATTACACCCAGATTGCCAGTTTGTTTGCATTCACTTATCAGGGACGACAATTGATGTGGACAGTTATGTCACAAGGGGCCCAAAACAGTCCCAATCAGTTTGCAAAAAATACGGGCCAATGTCTTTTACCCTGGCAGTTAGAATATCCTTATGTCACGTTGCTTCAGTATGTGGGTAACCTTTTGTTGTGTGCACGGACACAGCAGGAAGCCATTGTTGCCACTGTTAGTTTTCGCAAGTATCTGGCAGATCTGAACTGTCGAGTTTCGGCCTCGAAACTTCGGTTCTGCCTTGGTCAAGTGATATTTTTGGGTCACTGTCTCCTTCAGGGTGCCAGACACCTCACAGAAGAAAAAAAAAAATAAAAAAATAGCCGTCAGCTCCCTTCCTTTCCCAAAAGATGAGACTGAACTCCAGCGTTTCCTTGGACTATGTACTTATTGTTGTCAGTAGATACCGGACGCATCCCGCATAATGCAACCTCTCTACAAGGCCCTGAAAGATGGTTCACGATATGGTGATGATTTTGGCAGATTCCACACCGGATAAGCTGTTACCACGGAAGATACTGTATTGCTCGGAGCTGCACTCCCTCCCTCCCTGTCAGCACAAGAAGCAGAACTTCAGGCTCTGTCTACTACATGTACTTTGGCCAAAGACAGGCGGGCTAATATATACGGACTCACAGTATGCATTTGGTATTGCTCATGATTTTGGAGCCCTATGGACCAATCGAGGGTTTCTTACTACCGCCGGGACTCAGTGAAGAATGTTGAAGCTGTTAAAGCCCTCATGGACTCAATCAAATTACCTACTCAGGTGGCCATTATCAAAGTTAAGGAGCACGGTACTATGGAACAGGCCACAGACTGTTGGTAACGCCTCTGCAGATATGCAAGCAAAAGCTGCTGCTCTCCTACCCGTTGAACAGACCATACCAGCTATGGTGACCACACGCCCTCAGCGTAAACAGTTACAAGAAACACTGACTCTACAGGAACCTGATGATCTATTCCAGACTGAGGTTTTCTGCCGGAACCCGCAAGACCGCTTAATGACGATGCAGAGAATGTCTCCAAAGGAAGAAGTGAAGCACTGGAATGCTGATGGAGCACGTATGGACAATGGTCGCTGGAAAAAGGACCAACTTGTGTGTCTCCCTAAGCAGATGTACCCTGCTATTGTCACGTGGGCGCATGGGCCCACACATCGAGGTATCTGTCAGACCTGCAAACCCGGTGAACTTCAACGTGTACCCCCGAAGCACCTTGCTAAGCCCGACTATCCTTTCCAAAGGCTCCAGGTGGACCACATCACGTTGCCTAAGTCTGGAAGGTATGAATATTGTCTGGTGGTTGTCGATATGTTCTCCAATTGGCCAGAAGCATTCCCCGTTACCAACGTGACTGCAAAGACCACAGCAAAGAAACTGGTGATGGAAGTTATATGCAGATATGGTGTTCCAGAAGTTGTTGAAAGTGACCAAGGCTCATGTGTATCAGGAGGTTCTGACAATGCTTGGATCCACTGTAGCCCTCCATACTCCGTACCATCCACAATCCAGTGGGAAAGTTAAGAGGCTGAACGGCACACTGAAGGGACAATTGACCAAAATGATGCAGGAGACTACGGCTCCATGGCCAGTGCTCTTATATATTCGTACTACCCCTATTGCAAAACATAGCCTGTCCCCATATGAGATATTGTTTGGTGCTAGGTTCTCAGTTGTAAATTTTCAGTCTCAGTAGTTGTCAGAAGAAACTGACCGTGCTGTTCAATATGTTATTCAGTTTAGTAGAAATGTTGCTAACACCCATGTTTTAGTTTCTTCTTCCCTTCCAGATTCAGCAGAAACCGACACTTGTCACAATTTGAAGCCTGGTGGTTTTATGGTCGTGAAAAGCTATGTCAGAAAACACGGACTAGAACCTTTGTATGATGGTCCCTACCAAGTCCTCCTCATTACTCCTATGTCAGTAAAGCTGGAAGGAAGGCCGACATGGATCCACATATCGCACTGCAAGCTGGTCAAACAGACTAGTGGCAAATAAGGGGACATAATGTTTTGGTTTTTCGTATTTCCATATAATAATATTGGTAACCGCATGGGACAGCCTAAATTCTCCAAATATCCTTGAATAATAAGTTTGTACAATATCATGAAAATTTAGTAGTAGAGATGGGTATAGCCAATAAAATTGTCAGTTATACAAATGTGGGATAAATTGGTTAGGGCCACAGATTATCCAGATGATCAAATTTGGGATATATTGGATATACTTAATACCACTGCCTGTGATATGAATCTGTTGAAGGGTTTAAAGCCCACTGATTGCTCAGATTATGTCCCACTAATTCATGAAGCACCTAAACTAAAGGTCCCAGGAGGGATAACCGTATTAGCTGATAATTATACCTGCTATAATTCCCACGACACTACAGGTACACCAGTAGGGGTCTTCGAGACAGGTTTCTGTAAAAAGAACAATTCCCTGGATACTGACTTGCTAGCTAATCATACACAGTATATGTACAACATTTATTGGTTATGTGGAGATGGTAAGCTCCGTCCTAGGTTGCCTAATGCCTGGACAGGTCAATGTACCCTTGTTAAACTAGCTGTGCAGTTCAAGATTCTACCTTGGGATCCAGAGACACCTGATGAATATACCAGAAAGAGGAGAAGTCTCGATCAGCTCCACATGAGTTATGAAGAAGATCCATTGGTGTATGTCGATGGCATTGGAGTGCCAAGGGGGGTGCCTGACCAATTTAAAGCCCAGAACCAGATCTATGCTAGCTTTGCTTCCATAATCCCACAGGTGCAGATTAATAAAAATGTTGATTGGATCAATTATATATATTACAGTGAACAAAGGTTTGTCAATTTTACCTGTGATGCTTTCCAAGGTATAGTTGAGGAGTTGGGCCCTAACACTAGAATGACCCTCCAAAACCGACTCGCCCTTGATATGATCTTAGCTGAGAAAGGAGGAGTCTGTGGGATGGTGGGAGAGGAATGTTGTACCTATATCCCTCAGAACTCTGGGGTAAATGGAAAGACCATGATAGCTCTTAAGAAGATAAATGGGTTAGCAGCAGAATTAAAAACTAATGCAGGAGTAGACATATCTTCCTTTTCCGGCTGGTTGGGTGGGCTTAAAGGATTCCTTCAACAAGCTTGTCTGGTACTGATTGCCCTTTTTGTAGTTGGATCGATAATCCTCTGTTGTGTTATTCCCCTGTATAAAAAGGTTATTGCTGAAGCAACTCCGACTGGCACCTTCCTCAACCAAGAAGTAGGCCCATCAGAGTACGATGGCACTGATCCAGGGGAGATCCCCAAGTATGTCCCCTCAAGAAAATAGACAAAACCCCCAATTCTCAGATGATGCTGAGAGATTTAGTTTAGGGACAGCGGGAGAACTCCATGTGAAGCTAGTGAAGGGTTCAGCTGCCTGGAGGCCTCTCACAAGGGGAGAGCTTCTGAGGTGTCTGGATGAAGAAATCCACCTCCCCTTTCCCCATCACATGGACAGTCTCGAAGGATCTTTCTTTTTAGGGAAAAACTTAGTGTTTAGGGGGGGGGGTTGTCAAGTTGAAAATATATATCTTTATACTCTTTTGTACTTTTATATATTCTTATGCTGTGAAACAATAAGTTTTTCCCCTTATGTTTGCTAATGCAAATTTAACTGTATTTAAGATGGCTGCCAGTATTCACATAAGTTAGAAGATATTCAAAGACTCAGAGATTAATATGATAAAGACAATGACCGTAATAAGGACAGTTGGTGGACAGACACCTTCTCCTTTCTTAATCCAGCCAATTGGTTTGAGGGACTTGCGGCTGGATAGCTGGAATCTTACAAAGTTTGTTATATATCGCTGCCTTTATCCTTGTCATGTATGTAATACTAAAACTTGTTCTTTGGTGTATTTCTGTATGTATTAGGAAATTCTGCACTAAGACAACTAATGATGAAACCAAAAGCGTTGCCACCCCTGCTCTTCTCTACACCGATTTTACAAAGTTACCTGATGAAGATGTTGAAGCCAAGCACATGGCTATCTTCAAAAGATCCCAACTACTGTTATCAATAATTGTTATTCGTAAATTCTAGTATACAGGGGGGACGGGTACGCCGCAACAGCCATGGCTGGTAACATGGCACCAGTCATGTGAAGACCAGTACCCCTCGAGCTTATAGCTTGGGATAGTACCTCTGATGCTGGACATTATTTAACAAAATTTATCTAGGGGGGAATGTGAAGGAACAAATTATGATAGATTCTCCATTTTGTGCTTTGACTCCATTTTGTTGTTGGTTAAAGATAAATTCTGTTATTTACTTAGGTAGAAGGTTACAGCTGCTATGAAATAATTCTGTCCTGTTTCTCACGAAGATAACATTTTGTTATTCAGCTAGTCTATGGTTCATAATTGGTATAAAGACCTTGAGTATTCTAACTCAAGTGAGCCAGATAAGAGACTCGTGGGGGTATCGCTATACAAGACTGAGGCATCTGTTAATATGTTTTTCTATGCCAAAAAGACATGACCATATCTGTAGTTCCCATTTTTCCTGTATCCTCATGGGTTAAGTTTTTCCTGTATTCTTATAGGTTAAGAACTGTGAACGTGTTCTTATGCTGATTGGTTGAAGTATAATTTCTATGACTATGAAAAGTCAGACAATAAAACGGGGGCACAGAGATCTGCTCGATCCCCCACACAGAGGCACGAGTCTCCGTCTGGTCATTTTCAGTTGCCGGCAACGCCCTGTAAATTAATCTGGAAATCACTGAGTCAACCGTGAAGGATTACTTTAGATCCTCCCTCAACAGGGTTACCCCATGAGCAGTGTCCAGGTAGCTGAGGCCAGGCAGGTACGGGTCTGCTTTGGCCAGCTGAAGCCCTAACAGAAGGTCTCTGAGCTCTTGGAACCTTGTACTGTCCTTACTAGATACCTTTGGAAATTCCTCTATTCGCTTGAACAGGGCCTTTTCTATGGCCTCAGGACTGCCATAGCTTCTTTCTAGCCTGTTCCATGCAGCGGTGAGACCCGCGATAGGATTACTGATGTAGATGGATTTAAGTCTCTTAGTTATATCACGCTGAATCATATCGGCATTCTCCAATTTTGGGAGGACCGTTGCTGGCTGTATTGTTCATACAGTCTGTGCTTTGACCTGGGAATGCAGGAACATATGGGGCAGAGTTGGCGTTCAGGCCATTACCTGGCTTAATGAGCTTAGTTTCCACCACACATGGGACTGGAATTGTGTGACTGTCGGGGTGTGGTGACTTGCCTGCATATTGGCCTGCACGTATGTTTCTGTGTATAAGGTTTGGTGAGGTGCAGGTTTCCGGTACATTCCGGTGCACAGAAGAGGATCAGGATGCAGGGTTGGCAGCGTATTGTACTGACCTTGGGTGCAGGATGCGGGTAAACACTCTGTGTCATGTTGTCTCTGGGGAGCATCTGTGCGGTCAGGAAGGATTGCAGGAGCAGGGGGGAACACTGTATTGGCTTTGTACATAGTCTCTAGTACTCTTAAGAGGGTCTTCAGTATCAAAATCACTTAAACTGACACTGTCTCTTTGGCTCCCACTGATGGCTTGTTCCATGACCTTTAACCTTGCCATGGCTGCGACATGTTCGCATTCCTTCTCTAGGGCCTCTCTTTCTGCCTTTCTTTTCTTCTCTAGGGTCTCTGTTTCTGCCTTTCTTTTCTTCTCTAGGGCCTCTGTTTCTGCCTTTCTTTTCTTCTCTAGGGCCTCTATTTCTGCCTTTCTTTTCTTCTCTAGGGCCTCCGTTTCTGCCTTTCTTTTCTTCTCTAGGACCTCTGTTTCTGCCTTTCTTTTCTTCTCTAGGGCCTCTATTTCTGCCTTTCTTTTCTTCTCTAGGACCTCTGTTTCTGCCTTTCTTTTCTTCTCTCGGACCTCTGTTTCTGCCTTTCTTTTCTTCTCTAGGGGTCTCTGTTTCTGCCTTTCTTTTCTTCTCTAGGACCTCGATTTCTGCCTTTCTTTTCATCTATAGGGGTCTCTGTTTCTGCCTTTCTTTTCTTCTCTAGGACCTCTATTTCTGCCTTTCTTTTCATCTCTAGGACCTCTGTTTCTGCCTATCTTTTCTTCTCTAGGGTCTCTGTTTCTGCCTATCTTTTCTTCTCTAGGGTCTCTGTTTCTGCCTTTCTTTTCTTCTCTAGGGCCTCCATTTCTACCTTTCTTTTATTCTCTGGGGGTCACTGTTTCTGCCTTTCTTTTCTTCTCTAGGACCTCTGTTTCTGCCTTTCTTTTCTTCTCTAGGACCTCTGTTTCTGCCTTTCTTTAAATCTCTAGGGCCTCTGTTTCGGCTGCCTCTATTTCCATCTCAATTTTCTTTTGAGCGAAGGCAGCTTGTATTTTAGTGGCCTCAGCTTCTGTATGAGCTGTTCGCTGAGGGTTGAGGATTTTGAAGAGCGTGACTTAGATGATCGCTTTGACTGTCTGGCTGAGCCGGAAATGCAAAATGACATCTTGGCTATTAGCGCGATTCTTGCCTCTGTCTTGGCTTTTATATCGCACACCATGCTTTCTCTCTCAGAGTTAAGTTGTTGGAAAGCTTGCAGCTCTTTGCAGGGAACTGACGGGTTCAGTCTCTGTAACACGGAGGTGCACTGATCTGCTGTTTCTGCATACAGTTGATAATCTGAACACAGTTGTGCAGGGGTTCTCTCTGGTGGTCATTTGAGAGAAGCAGGCTGAGACAGGCTGTCTATGTGTCTCAGCAGTTTTTGCGATTGCTCTGCTATGGCACAGAGAAGATCATGTTTACTGGATTCTAGATTCTCCCTTACTTTCCATGTGGGCTTTGTTGGACGTCTAGCCTTCTCACTAGATGGTGGATCAAGTTCTATGCACTCTTCCTCTAACAATGGGTCTGGCAGAGACCGTGTAGTCATTCCTTCAGCCATCCTGATTTACAGGGAGAATGGGAGCTGTATAGTCTCTTATATGCTGAGAGCGGATGCTCTGCAGGAAGTTCTGTAGCTTTATAGAAGCTGTGGGTGGCTTTACAGATGAATCTGATAAGTCTTTTTTACTATTCTGTCCCCGGGGCCTGTGGCTGCAAATATGGCTCTGTGAGATGCTGGATCTCTTCACCCTACTCACAATTGGCGACGGTCGCAGATAGCTTAACTCAGCTGCAGGCACACGTGTTATGAAGAATCCAGAAGACACTTTGATTTCTTGCAGCAGCAGGTAAAAAAGACTTTCTTCAGACAAGCTGAAAGCATATGTGCCTCTAATGAAGCCAAGATGGAGACTGAGACACAAGGAGAAGAAGAAGGAAGTGACATGACACCCAGCAGAGGGAGACAGAAGGGACAAACTTGATGGAAAAGGAGGATTTCAGCTATGAAAAACACAGGAACACAATAGCAACAATAAACAGACGCGGGCTGGGCCGGGTGGAAAAGGGGCATGTGCCCCCCGGGCCGGTCACCCAGCAGCTGATTCGGGCTGCAGGGCGCTGTGTTCTCTATGTCCTGGCAGCTGCCTCACGGTGGAGCTGCAGACACGCCCCCTGCTCCCTGTGTGCGCCGGCTGCAGAGGTAGAGGAACACTGCTGCATGTAACTGCTGGAGATCTGCAGTGGATGGCCCAGACATCAGTGAGTACCTTCAGCTCTGTGTGTGGTGAGGAGGTGAACGCTGCTGCTCACCTCCCGATAAGTCCAGGGCCGGTCTCTGTAGTATCAGTGGCCGCTCTGCTGATGCTCACAGATTTATTGCAGGAGTCTGAACTGTCACCCTGTCAGTGCCAGGTCATCGGCTCCAGGGTCACCAGACTGCAGGAAAGTTCAGCCTCCTGCAATAAATCTCCCTATACCGAGAGTGAGCACAGACTGTCTACAGAATCCAGCACTGGAGTGATCACGCCTGAACCTGGTGACCAGACATCACATGCTATATACATGGCCCTGTATATATACAGTGCATATATGTCCACGGCCAGGTGCAGGATTGATCCATCCAGTGTATGTAACATTGTATATCTGTGCCTATGGTATACCACTATCAGGGGCGTAACTACAGAGGTTGCAGCGGGGCCCGGAGTGTTAAGGGACCCCTAAGCACGCAGAGCTACAAAATGGGCCACCGGTCCTCTAAATCCTCTGCACAGGCCCTGGTGCGTGCTCTTTTGGTGAACGCGCTGACCAAGGCCGTGGCGGCCCAGATGAGCACAGCCCTCATTCGTGCTTGCGTACACGGCTGCAGCTCTTGTCAGTGAAGGCAAACAGGAGAGCGCACGCACCAGGGCCTGTGCAAAGGTTTGAAAAGGCCGCCACCGCACGTAGAGACACCTGAGCCTCACCGTGTCTGACCCTGGCCAGAACCAGCATCAGAGAACAGCGCTCTCCTCACCAATCCCCGGCCGGCATCCGCCCCACGTCCTTAGCACCTCCGATGCCGGCTGGACAGTGGACCCTCCTCATCCTCCACTATCTCAGGTGAGAACCAAGATGAAACCTTTTGTAAGTATATGCAGCATTTGCAGTTTGACCTGTCTAATGTATATTGTATACTGTTGTATATACATTATATAGGTGAAACTGCGATACGTACATTATATAGGTGATACCACTGTGTGTAATATACTGCGACCGCTGTGTATAGGCCATATAGGTCAGCCGCAGTGTTTATGTGCGTGTGTGTGTGTATATATATATATACATACACAGACACACACACATTTGTACACGCACAGCGTCTGGCCTTTATGGGCTATACATAGCGGTCGCAGTATATTACACACAGTGGTATCACCTATATAATGTATGTGTGAGTGAGTGTGTGTGTCTATGTATGTGTGTGTGAACAGAAAAGAGAAACAGCGTCAAGCTATATAATGGGGACCACCACTCATATGAAAGAAATATAATTTTATTTGTCAACCAAAAGAAACACACAAACACTAACAATAAAATCATTTAAAACCTCGACTCCAAAGAGTCCTGAGTACCAACAAGGGAACCACCACCCCTGGACATGGTGAATAAAGTAGACGTACAGATGATAGGTACACTATGCAAAATACATGTATATGATATAACTTATGTGGTAATGGATGGAACTAATACACAAAAATGTTAATCCTGAACATTTGTACAAGCATGGCACAGCTCGCTTATGGCAAAAATGTACATATGGTAAAAATACTGATGTATAAAAACACAAAATAATGATATGCTATACACAAACTATGTATGATTGAATAGATAAGAGAATTAGAACCAATGCTGGAGGAGTATAAACATACATATATATCATGACCATATACGCATTGTAGTTAGATGAAAACAACTAGCTGAATCAAATGGTACCAAAGTTGTAAGATGCCATAAAAGACCCCCAGTATGTAACCAATTCTAATGAGGCCTAAGGCCTAAATGCACGTACATGAAGGACGCAGAACAGTGTCAAGTATAACACAACTAGTCATGCTGTGAGAACAGACCCATACCACCTAACACCAGAGGTCCAGGGGGCAAGAAGCCCGACGCGTATCGCCACCTAGCGTGGCTTCGTCAGGAGCAAGTGCCTGTATGAGCGATTGACTACTTATATATACAAGTAAAGTATGTACCTTATTACACGAAAAATCCAGTCAGCTGGAGAGGAGAGGGAAACGGCATGGAGACGCAACGTGTCTTGCCGGCGTCCCGGAAACCGGACATGACAACACAATATGCGCTGGAGTGAGTGTGCCAATATGGCCGCGCGTGCAATAAATGCGCATGCGCCGACGTATCTAAAACAGACTGCGGTGCGAGTACAAATATGGCCGCGCGTACGGCTACTGCGCATGCGCCGAACCACAATAAGGATGCCGGCCATGTAGCTACAGAGAGAGCCGATGTAACAAGGAGAAAAGGATGTCCCGCAGGATAAAGCACCCCATAGTGGCACACAATCCACAAGGGTGCCAAAAGACCGGATCATTATGCCCATATCTGTGGTTTAGCATATAAATAATTAAGAATCGGCACAAACAAAGGCCCACATAAATGGTTGAATACTATGCACAAGGAAAGGTTTATGATCCATAAAGTGGAACTCACAAATTATATGTATTGGTCTGCAAAACCAAAAATGGAACAGAACAATACAATATATGTACCTCTTATCAAAATCTATAAGAGGTACATATATACATCAGGGGTGGTGATATCATCCATCGTCTTTTACGTTGTGAAACCAAATGGATCTTCAATTTGAAGAGCACGGCCCCTTTGGGCCTCAATGAGGAAATTTTATTTACTGGCTTCTACAAACAACTTTGAGGATGTTAATCCCTCTCCACCTGGATCCATACCTGTCAGGGCAGAATCTTATTGTACTGCACCTCATGGAACAATATGGACATATTATGCTTGCCTGAGATATATCCCCTTTATTTGTGCCTTTTTATATGGATGTAATATATACCGATATTCATATAACAGCATTGGTAACAGCTCGCTTGCTTCTAATATTTTACAATTCATATTCTGGATGTTCTTTATGGACATTGGGCTATTATCTTGGTGTTGTGAAAAATGATAAAAAATCTTGTATTACTCTCCAATGTAGCCCTGGACACCATCTAGTATGTATGGTGGATCTTTTGTAATAGTAACATAGTAACATAGTAACATAGTTAGTAAGGCCGAAAAAAGACATTTGTCCATCCAGTTCAGCCTATATTCCATCATAATAAATCCCCAGATCTACGTCCTTCTACAGAACCTAATAATTGTATGATACAATATTGTTCTGCTCCAGGAAGACATCCAGGCCTCTCTTGAACCCCTCGACTGAGTTCGCCATCACCACCTCCTCAGACAAGCAATTCCAGATTCTCACTGCCCTAACAGTAAAGAATCCTCTTCTATGTTGGTGGAAAAACCTTCTCTCCTCCAGACGCAAAGAATGCCCCCTTGTGCCCGTCACCTTCCTTGGTATAAACAGATCCTCAGCGAGATATTTGTATTGTCCCCTTATATACTTATACATGGTTATTAGATCGCCCCTCAGTCGTCTTTTTTCTAGACTAAATAATCCTAATTTCGCTAATCTATCTGGGTATTGTAGTTCTCCCATCCCCTTTATTAATTTTGTTGCCCTCCTTTGCACTCTCTCTAGTTCCATTATATCCTTCCTGAGCACCGGTGCCCAAAACTGGACACAGTACTCCATGTGCGGTCTAACTAGGGATTTGTACAGAGGCAGTATAATGCTCTCATCATGTGTATCCAGACCTCTTTTAATGCACCCCATGATCCTGTTTGCCTTGGCAGCTGCTGCCTGGCACTGGCTGCTCCAGGTAAGTTTATCATTAACTAGGATCCCCAAGTCCTTCTCCCTGTCAGATTTACCCAGTGGTTTCCCGTTCAGTGTGTAATGGTGATATTGATTCCCTCTTCCCATGTGTATAACCTTACATTTATCATTGTTAAACCTCATCTGCCACCTTTCAGCCCAAGTTTCCAACTTATCCAGATCCATCGGTAGCAGAATACTATCTTCTCTTGTATTAACTGCTTTACATAGTTTTGTATCATCTGCAAATATCGATATTTTACTGTGTAAACCTTCTACCAGATCATTAATGAATATGTTGAAGAGAACAGGTCCCAATACTGACCCCTGCGGTACCCCACTGGTCACAGCGACCCAGTTAGAGACTCTACCATTTATAACCACCCTCTGCTTTCTATCACTAAGCCAGTTACTAACCCATTTACACACATTTTCCCCCAGACCAAGCATTCTCATTTTGTGTACCAACCTCTTGTGCGGCACGGTATCAAACGCTTTGGAAAAATCGAGATATACCACGTCCAATGACTCACCGTGGTCCAGTCTATAGCTTACCTCTTCATAAAAACTGATTAGATTGGTTTGACAGGAGCGATTTCTCATAAACCCATGCTGATATGGAGTTAAACAGTTATTCTCATTGAGATAATCCAGAATAACATCCCTCAGAAACCCTTCAAATATTTTACCAACAATAGAGGTTAGACTTACTGGCCTATAATTTCCAGGTTCACTTTTAGAGCCCTTTTTGAATATTGGCACCACATTTGCTATGCGCCAGTCCTGCGGAACAGACCCTGTCGCTATAGAGTCCCTAAAAATAAGAAATAATGGTTTATCTATTACATTACTTAGTTCTCTTAGTACTCGTGGGTGTATGCCATCCGGACCCGGAGATTTATCTATTTTAATCTTATTTAGCCGGTTTCGCACCTCTTCTTGGGTTAGATTGGTGACCCTTAATATAGGGTTTTCATTGTTTCTTGGGATTTCACCTAGCATTTCATTTTCCACCGTGAATACCGTGGAGAAGAAGGTGTTTAATATGTTAGCTTTTTCCTCGTCATCTACAACCATTCTTTCCTCACTATTTTTTAAGGGGCCTACATTTTCAGTTTTTATTCTTTTACTATTGATATAGTTGAAGAACAGTTTGGGATTAGTTTTACTCTCCTTAGCAATGTGCTTCTCTGTTTCCTTTTTGGCAGCTTTAATTAGTTTTTTAGATAAAGTATTTTTCTCCCTATAGTTTTTTAGAGCTTCAATGGTGCCATCCTGCTTTAGTAGTGCAAATGCTTTCTTTTTACTGTTAATTGCCTGTCTTACTTCTTTGTTTAGCCACATTGGGTTTTTCCTATTTCTAGTCCTTTTATTCCCACAAGGTATAAACCGCTTACACTGCCTATTTAGGATGTTCTTAAACATTTCCCATTTATTATCTGTATTCTCATTTCTGAGGATATTGTCCCAGTGTACCAGATTAAGGGCATCTCTAAGCTGGTCAAACTTTGCCTTCCTAAAGTTCAGTGTTTTTGTGACTCCCTGACAAGTCCCCCTAGTGAAAGACAGGTGAAACTGCACAATATTGTGGTCGCTATTTCCTAGATGCCCGACCACCTGCAGATTTGTTATTCTGTCAGGTCTATTAGATAGTATTAGGTCTAAAAGTGCTGCTCCTCTGGTTGGATTCTGCACCAATTGTGAAAGATAATTTTTCTTGGTTATTAGCAGAAACCTGTTGCCTTTATGGGTTTCACAGGTTTCTGTTTCCCAGTTAATATCCGGGTAGTTAAAGTCCCCCATAACCAGGACCTCATTATGGGTTGCAGCTTCATCTATCTGCTTTAGAAGTAGACTTTCCATGCTTTCTGTTATATTTGGGGGTTTGTAACAGACCCCAATGAGAATTTTGTTACCATTTTTCCCTCCATGAATTTCGACCCATATGGACTCGACATCCTCATTTCCTTCGCTAATATTCACCTAATATGGGGAGTAAACATTATAAAAATATACAGATTTTCTTATACTGTTATTTGTATCTTTATTTTTATATTTATATTTTTTCACCAACACATTAATAATATTTCTTTTTTTTTTTCTTTTGGCAGAGTATAATTGGGGCTTGTAACCATGCGAGCTATATCCCTCATCACTATTGGCTATCAGCTTTTGGGGTTATCATGATATTTGCTTTGGCACCACTCTCCATCTCCTGGCGCCGGTTTTAGATTTTGATAAGAGGTACATATATTGTATTGTTCTGTTCCATTTTTGGTTTTGCAGACCAATACATATAATTTGTGAGTTCCACTTTATGGATCATAAACCTTTCCTTGTGCATAGTATTCAACCATTTATGTGGGCCTTTGTTTGTGCCGATTCTTAATTATTTATATGCTAAACCACAGATATGGGCATAATGATCCGGTCTTTTGGCACCCTTGTGGATTGTGTGCCACTATGGGGTGCTTTATCCTGCGGGACATCCTTTTCTCCTTGTTACATCGGCTCTCTCTGTAGCTACATGGCCGGCATCCTTATTGTGGTTCGGCGCATGCGCAGTAGCCGTACGCGCGGCCATATTTGTACTCGCACCGCAGTCTGTTTTAGATACGTCGGCGCATGCGCATTTATTGCACGCGCGGCCATATTGGCACACTCACTCCAGCGCATATTGTGTTGTCATGTCCGGTTTCCGGGACGCCGGCAAGACACGTTGCGTCTCCATGCCGTTTCCCTCTCCTCTCCAGCTGACTGGATTTTTCGTGTAATAAGGTACATACTTTACTTGTATATATAAGTAGTCAATCGCTCATACAGGCACTTGCTCCTGACGAAGCCACGCTAGGTGGCGAAACGCGTCGGGCCTCTTGCCCCCGGACCTCTGGTGTTAGGTGGTATGGGTCTGTTCTCACAGCATGACTAGTTGTGTTATACTTGACACTGTTCTGCGTCCTTCATGTACGTGCATTTAGGCCTTAGGCCTCATTAGAATTGGTTACATACTGGGGGTCTTTTATGGCATCTTACAACTTTGGTACCATTTGATTCAGCTAGTTGTTTTCATCTAACTACAATGCGTATATGGTCATGATATATATGTATGTTTATACTCCTCCAGCATTGGTTCTAATTCTCTTATCTATTCAATCATATGGGCGACATTCTGTACATAGTTTGTGTATAGCATATCATTATTTTGGGAAATGGGAAATGTTTAAGAACATCCTAAATAGGCAGTGTAAGCGGTTTATACCTTGTGGGAATAAAAGGACTAGAAATAGGAAAAACCCAATGTGGCTAAACAAAGAAGTAAGACAGGCAATTAACAGTAAAAAGAAAGCATTTGCACTACTAAAGCAGGATGGCACCATTGAAGCTCTAAAAAACTATAGGGAGAAAAATACTTTATCTAAAAAACTAATTAAAGCTGCCAAAAAGGAAACAGAGAAGCACATTGCTAAGGAGAGTAAAACTAATCCCAAACTGTTCTTCAACTATATCAATAGTAAAAGAATAAAAACAGAAAATGTAGGCCCCTTAAAAAATAGTGAGGAAAGAATGGTTGTAGATGACGAGGAAAAAGCTAACATATTAAACACCTTCTTCTCCACGGTATTCACGGTGGAAAATGAAATGCTAGGTGAAATCCCAAGAAACAATGAAAACCCTATATTAAGGGTCACCAATCTAACCCAAGAAGAGGTGCGAAACCGGCTAAATAAGATTAAAATAGATAAATCTCCGGGTCCGGATGGCATACACCCACGAGTACTAAGAGAACTAAGTAATGTAATAGATAAACCATTATTTCTTATTTTTAGTGACTCTATAGCGACAGGGTCTGTTCCGCAGGACTGGCGCATAGCAAATGTGGTGCCAATATTCAAAAAGGGCTCTAAAAGTGAACCTGGAAATTATAGGCCAGTAAGTCTAACCTCTATTGTTGGTAAAATATTTGAAGGGTTTCTGAGGGATGTTATTCTGGATTATCTCAATGAGAATAACTGTTTAACTCCATATCAGCATGGGTTTATGAGAAATCGCTCCTGTCAAACCAATCTAATCAGTTTTTATGAAGAGGTAAGCTATAGACTGGACCACGGTGAGTCATTGGACGTGGTATATCTCGATTTTTCCAAAGCGTTTGATACCGTGCCGCACAAGAGGTTGGTACACAAAATGAGAATGCTTGGTCTGGGGGAAAATGTGTGTAAATGGGTTAGTAACTGGCTTAGTGATAGAAAGCAGAGGGTGGTTATAAATGGTATAGTCTCTAACTGGGTCGCTGTGACCAGTGGGGTACCGCAGGGGTCAGTATTGGGACCTGTTCTCTTCAACATATTCATTAATGATCTGGTAGAAGGTTTACACAGTAAAATATCGATATTTGCAGATGATACAAAACTATGTAAAGCAGTTAATACAAGAGAAGATAGTATTCTGCTACAGATGGATCTGGATAAGTTGGAAACTTGGGCTGAAAGGTGGCAGATGAGGTTTAACAATGATAAATGTAAGGTTATACACATGGGAAGAGGGAATCAATATCACCATTACACACTGAACGGGAAACCACTGGGTAAATCTGACAGGGAGAAGGACTTGGGGATCCTAGTTAATGATAAACTTACCTGGAGCAGCCAGTGCCAGGCAGCAGCTGCCAAGGCAAACAGGATCATGGGGTGCATTAAAAGAGGTCTGGATACACATGATGAGAGCATTATACTGCCTCTGTACAAATCCCTAGTTAGACCGCACATGGAGTACTGTGTCCAGTTTTGGGCACCGGTGCTCAGGAAGGATATAATGGAACTAGAGAGAGTACAAAGGAGGGCAACAAAATTAATAAAGGGGATGGGAGAACTACAATACCCAGATAGATTAGCGAAATTAGGATTATTTAGTCTAGAAAAAAGACGACTGAGGGGCGATATAATAACCATGTATAAGTATATAAGGGGACAATACAAATATCTCGCTGAGGATCTGTTTATACCAAGGAAGGTGACGGGCACAAGGGGGCATTCTTTGCGTCTGGAGGAGAGAAGGTTTTTCCACCAACATAGAAGAGGATTCTTTACTGTTAGGGCAGTGAGAATCTGGAATTGCTTGCCTGAGGAGGTGGTGATGGCGAACTCAGTCGAGGGGTTCAAGAGAGGCCTGGATGTCTTCCTGGAGCAGAACAATATTGTATCATACAATTATTAGGTTCTGTAGAAGGACGTAGATCTGGGTATTTATTATGATGGAATATAGGCTGAACTGGATGGACAAATGTCTTTTTTCGGCCTTACTAACTATGTTACTATGTTACTATATTATTTTGTATTTTTATACATCAGTATTTTTACCATATGTACATTTTTGCCATAAGCGAGCTGTGCCATGCTTGTACAAATGTTCAGGATTAACATTTTTGTGTATTAGTTCCATGCATTACCACATAAGTTATATCATATACATGTATTTTGCATAGTGTACCTATCATCTGTACGTCTACTTTATTCACCATGTCCAGGGGTGGTGGTTCCCTTGTTGGTACTCAGGACTCTTTGGAGTCGAGGTTTTAAATGATTTTATTGTTAGTGTTTGTGTGTTTCTTTTGGTTGACAAATAAAATTATATTTCTTTCATATGAGTGGTGGTCCCCATTATATAGCTTGACGCTGTTTCTCTTTTCTGTTCATTGTACTCTTTATGTCAAGCTTGGGTTGACCCCCCTCTTTCACTATATATGATTTTTTCATATGGATGGTGCCCTCCACCCCTTTTTACATATGTATGTGTGTGTGTGCGTGCGTGCATGCATGTATGTGTGTCTATGTATGTGTATATATATGTGTGTGAGTGTCTGTATGTGTGTGTATGTACAGGTCCTTCTCAAAAAATTAGCATATAGTGTTAAATTTCATTATTTACCATAATGTAATGATTACAATTAAACTTTCATATATTATAGATTCATTATCCACCAACTGAAATTTGTCAGGTCTTTTATTGTTTTAATACTGATGATTTTGGCATACAACTCCTGATAACCCAAAAAACCTGTCTCAATAAATTAGCATATCAAGAAAAGGTTCTCTAAACGACCTATTACCCTAATCTTCTGAATCAACTAATTAACTCTAAACACATGCAAAAGATACCTGAGGCTTTTATAAACTCCCTGCCTGGTTCATTACTCAAAACCCCCATCATGGGTAAGACTAGCGACCTGACAGATGTCAAGAAGGCCATCATTGACACCCTCAAGCAAGAGGGTAAGACCCAGAAAGAAATTTCTCACCAAATAGGCTGTTCCCAGAGTGCTGTATCAAGGCACCTCAATGGTAAGTCTGTTGGAAGGAAACAATGTGGCAGAAAACGCTGTACAACGAGAAGAGGAGACCGGACCCTGAGGAAGATTGTGGAGAAGGACCGATTCCAGACCTTGGGGAACCTGAGGAAGCAGTGGACTGAGTCTGGTGTGGAAACATCCAGAGCCACCGTGCACAGGCGTGTGCAGGAAATGGGCTACAGGTGCCGCATTCCCCAGGTAAAGCCACTTTTGAACCATAAACAGCGGCAGAGGCGCCTGACCTGGGCTACAGAGAAGCAGCACTGGACTGTTGCTAAGTGGTCCCAAGTACTTTTTTCTGATGAAAGCAAATTTTGCATGTCATTCGGAAATCAAGGTGCCAGAGTCTGGAGGAAGACTGGGGAGAAGGAAATGCCAAAATGCCTGAAGTCCAGTGTCAAGTACCCACAGTCAGTGATGGTGTGGGGTGCCATGTCAGCTGCTGGTGTTGGTCCACTGTGTTTCATCAAGGGCAGGGTCAATGCAGCTAGCTATCAGGAGATTTTGGAGCACTTCATGCTTCCATCGGCTGAAATGCTTTATGGAGATGAAGATTTCATTTTTCAGCACGACCTGGCACCTGCTCACAGTGCCAAAACCACTGGTAAATGGTTTACTGACCATGGTATTACTGTGCTCAATTGGCCTGCCAACTCTCCTGACCTGAACCCCATAGAGAATCTGTGGGATATTGTGAAGAGAAAGTTGAGAGACGCAAGACCCAACACTCTGGATGAGCTTAAGGCCGCTATTGAAGCATCCTGGGCCTCCATAACATCTCAGCAGTGTCACAGGCTGATTGCCTCCATGCCACGCCGCATTGAAGCAGTCATTTCTGCCAAAGGATTCCCCACCAAGTATTGAGTGCATAACTGAACATTATTATTTGTTGGTTTTTTTGTTTGTTATTAAAAAACACTTTTATTTGATTGGATGGGTGAAATATGCTAATTTATTGAGACAGGTTTTTTGGGTTATCAGGAGTTGTATGCCAAAATCATCAGTATTAAAACAATAAAAGACCTGACAAATTTCAGTTGGTGGATAATGAATCTATAATATATGAAAGTTTAATTGTAATCATTACATTATGGTAAATAATGAAATTTAACACTATATGCTAATTTTTTGAGAAGGACCTGTATGTGTGTGTGTCTATGTGTGTGCGTGCATGTATGCATGTGTGTATGTGTGTATGTGTATATATATATATATATATATATATATATATATATATATATATATATATATATATATATATACATACACGTAATTGTTGGATTATAAGACGCTCCGGATTATAAGACGCACCCCAAATTTTGAGGAGAAAAATAAGAAAAAAATATTTTTTAATAAAATGGTGGTGCTTCTTATAATCCATGCGTCTTATTGCTTACTGGGAGTAGTGGGTGCAGTGAAGGGGGGTCTCAGGGTCGTTGCTGGAGGAGGCAGGAGTGGGGTGATGCTGCAGGCCAGGATGAGGGGGGCACTGATGTGCGGCGTGATGGTGTGGGGGGTCTTGTGCTGGTGCATGTCTGGTGCTGCTGCTGGGTGTCTCTGGGTGCCTGGCGGTTGCTGGCCGGTGCTGCGGGTGTCTCCGGTGCCCAGCAGTGCTGCGTGGGTGTCCGGCGCTGCCATTTTGCGACAGGCCAGAGCCCCGGTAATTCCACGGTTCCCTGTGTGTGTGCGGTGGACTCCGAGAATATGGCCGAGAATATGGGCTAATAAAGAGTCCACTGCTTAAAGGGATTGTCTCCCACTAGGACAACCTCGTCATAAACTAAATGTTCGGCCGCGATAAATTAATAAAACCTATACTCACCTGCCGTGCCAGCGCCGTTCCCACAGAGGCTGTGATGTGGTGTTATGACACGTGATGCCCGGAACCAATCAGTGCTGGTGTCACTGTCTTCGCCTTCAGACAAACTGAACATGAAGAGGACGTGCAGGGTGAGCTGCTTGATCCCGGACGTCCTCTTCATGTTCAGATTGTGCGAAGATTGAGACAGTGACACCAGCAGTGATTGGTGCCGGGCATCACGTGTCATAACTAGTGTTGAGCGATACCTTCCGATATCGGAAAGTATCGGTATCGGTTTGGATCGGCCGATATTCAAAAAATATCGGATATCGCCGATACCGATACCCGATCCCAATGCAAGTCAATGGGACCAAAATATCGGAATTAAAATAAACCCTTTCTTTCCTTGTAGGTTCATTCTACATCAAGGAAAACAACTAAGAATAATGTAGGATGTATTGGGGGAGGTGGCGGAGACATTAAAGGCAATGAGGATTAGCCCAATCAAATAGAATAGCATGATTTTTTTTTTTTTTAAAGACGTTCGGATTGAAAAAGATATTGACTATGTAAATTTTTTTTTATTTTGTCAGATATTGATGTTTCACTATTCCACGACCTTCCCCTTCTTTTTTTTCCTTTTCCCACACTTTCATCTTCATCATCATCAGCATCTTTGACATCAACTTCTTCTTCACCTTATTCATCTTCTTCTTCATCCTTTACCTTTTTTTTTTTTTTTTTTATTACATTCTTCATATTCATTTTATTCAACTATTATTATTCTTCCTATTCTACATATTCTTTTTATTCCACTGTTATTATTCTTCCTATTCTACTTCTTCATCATATTCTCATTTGTGACAGGCATTCCCGTAGTTGTTATCTATAAAAGTTGGAAGATTACACCTTCCGTTCTGCCAGTCACAAAAGTTACATTTGTCCGCGTTCAGTTTGGCCTGCAGCATCAGGCTTTATCCAGGGGCACCACGAGGAGGAACGGACTCACCCCCATACACTGCTTAGTCTTCTTCTGCATATAATTTAGATAATATCTTTTGCTCTGATATTAAGTCTTATGCTTAATGTTCTTCTGCTCTTTGTTCTGCAGCCTCTTGTTCTTCTGCTTCTCGGTCTTCCATGTCGTCGTCTCCAGGGTCGTCGTCTCCAGTGTCGTCATCTCCGCCGTCGTCGTCTCCGCCGTCGTCGTCTCCGTCGTCGTCTCCGCCGTCGTCGTCGTCGTCGTCATCGGGGTGGTCTTCCGGGTCGTCGTCGTCGTCGTCATCGGGGTGGTCTTCCGGGTCGTCGACTTTAGGGTCTTAAACTTGGAAATGTAGCAGAAGGTACAAGAAGGCTGAGAAAATGCCAAGAACCAGCTGATGGAACTGGAACTTGGATGGCTACCCGAAGGTTCAAGAGCCTATGGAACTACCGAGGACCAGCTGATGTTAATGGAACCCGGTTACTAAGCAGGAGGTACCCGTGCTAAAAAGCACTACCAAGGACCGCCTGACGTTGGCGGAACTCGGATACCCAGAAGGAGGCACCTAAGCCAAAGGCTCTGCCCAGAACCAGCTGACGTTACTGGAACCAGGATGGGGAGCAGAAGGTACAAGAGCAAAAGACACTGCCGAGAACCAGCTGACGGTACTGGAACCCGGATGGGTAGCCGAAGGTCCAAGAGCCAATGGAACTACCGAGGACCAGCTGACGTTACTGGAACCCGGTTACTAAGCAGGAGGTACCCGTGCCTGAAAGCACTACCAAGGACCACCTGACGTTGGTGGAACTTGGATACCCAGAAGGAGGCACCTAAGCCAAAGGCTCTGCCCGGAACCAGCTGACGTTACTGGAACCAGGATGGGGAGCAGAAGGTACAAGAGCAAAAGACACTGCCTAGAACCAGCTGACGGTGCTGGAACCAGGTGGTGGACCCGAAGGCCCACAGGAGAGGAGAGAACAGCTAGGCCGCGAGGCAGCCGCAGTTACCGAACCCCAACAGTCCTACAGGGGGAGCTGGGCCTACTGGCACTACAGAACCAGCCTTGACTACCAGTTCACGCAGCCCACATAGGAAGCTCCTAAACTGGAGGCACCCTGGAGTTGGCTAACTCGACCGCACCACGACGGGGCAAGCATAGGCGTCTCAGTGAAGTTGACACAACCCGGAAACAGCTGACGGTGCTGAAACCAGGCTTGGCACGAGGGAGTACCTGTGACAAGAACACTGCCGAGAACCAGCTGGCGGTGCTGGAACCCGGATGCGTTGCCCCAGTGTGCAAGAGCCAATGGCACGACCGAGGACCAGCTGACGGTGCTGGAACCCGGTTACTAAGCTGTAGGTGCCCGCGCTTAAAAGCACTACCAAGGACCGCCTGGCGTTGGCGGAACTCGGATACCCAGGAGGAGGCACCTAAGCCAAAGGCTCGGCCCGGAACCAGCTGACGGTGCTGGAACCAGGTGGTGGACCCGAAGGTCCACAGGAGAGGAGAGAACAGCTAGGCCGCGAGGCAGCCGCAGTTACCGAACCCCAACAGTCCTACAGGGGGAGCTGGGCCTACTGGCACTACAGAACCAGCCTTGACTACCAGTTCACGCAGCCCACATAGGAAGCTCCTAAACTGGAGGCACCCTGGAGTTGGCTAACTCGACCGCACCACGACGGGGCAAGCATAGGCGTCTCAGTGAAGTTGACACAACCCGGAAACAGCTGACGGTGCTGAAACCAGGCTTGGCACGAGGGAGTACCTGTGACAAGAACACTGCCGAGAACCAGCTGGCGGTGCTGGAACCCGGATGCGTTGCCCCAGTGTGCAAGAGCCAATGGCACGACCGAGGACCAGCTGACGGTGCTGGAACCCGGTTACTAAGCTGTAGGTGCCCGCGCTTAAAAGCACTACCAAGGACCGCCTGGCGTTGGCGGAACTCGGATACCCAGGAGGAGGCACCTAAGCCAAAGGCTCGGCCCGGAACCAGCTGACGGTGCTGGAACCAGGTGGTGGACCCGAAGGCCCACAGGAGAGGAGAGAACAGCTAGGCCGCGAGGCAGCCGCAGTTACCGAACCCCAACAGTCCTACAGGGGGAGCTGGGCCTACTGGCACTACAGAACCAGCCTTGACTACCAGTTCACGCAGCCCACATAGGAAGCTCCTAAACTGGAGGCACGCTGGAGTTGGCTAACTCGACCGCACCACGACGGGGCAAGCATAGGCGTCTCAGTGAAGTTGACACAACCCGGAAACAGCTGACGGTGCTGAAACCAGGCTTGGCACGAGGGAGTACCTGTGACAAGAACACTGCCGAGAACCAGCTGGCGGTGCTGGAACCCGGATGCGTTGCCCCAGTGTGCAAGAGCCAATGGCACGACCGAGGACCAGCTGACGGTGCTGGAACCCGGTTACTAAGCTGTAGGTGCCCGCGCTTAAAAGCACTACCAAGGACCGCCTGGCGTTGGCGGAACTCGGATACCCAGGAGGAGGCACCTAAGCCAAAGGCTCGGCCCGGAACCAGCTGACGGTGCTGGAACCAGGTGGTGGACCCGAAGGTCCACAGGAGAGGAGAGAACAGCTAGGCCGCGAGGCAGCCGCAGTTACCGAACCCCAACAGTCCTACAGGGGGAGCTGGGCCTACTGGCACTACAGAACCAGCCTTGACTACCAGTTCACGCAGCCCACATAGGAAGCTCCTAAACTGGAGGCACCCTGGAGTTGGCTAACTCGACCGCACCACGACGGGGCAAGCATAGGCGTCTCAGTGAAGTTGACACAACCCGGAAACAGCTGACGGTGCTGAAACCAGGCTTGGCACGAGGGAGTACCTGTGACAAGAACACTGCCGAGAACCAGCTGGCGGTGCTGGAACCCAGATGCGTTGCCCCAGTGTGCAAGAGCCAATGGCACGACCGAGGACCAGCTGACGGTGCTGGAACCCGGTTACTAAGCTGTAGGTGCCCGCGCTTAAAAGCACTACCAAGGACCGCCTGGCGTTGGCGGAACTCGGATACCCAGGAGGAGGCACCTAAGCCAAAGGCTCGGCCCGGAACCAGCTGACGGTGCTGGAACCAGGTGGTGGACCCGAAGGCCCACAGGAGAGGAGAGAACAGGTAGGCCGCGAGGCAGCCGCAGTTACCGAACCCCAACAGTCCTACAGGGGGAGCTGGGCCTACTGGCACTACAGAACCAGCCTTGACTACCAGTTCACGCAGCCCACATAGGAAGCTCCTAAACTGGAGGCACCCTGGAGTTGGCTAACTCGACCGCACCACGACGGGGCAAGCATAGGCGTCTCAGTGAAGTTGACACAACCCGGAAACAGCTGACGGTGCTGAAACCAGGCTTGGCACGAGGGAGTACCTGTGACAAGAACACTGCCGAGAACCAGCTGGCGGTGCTGGAACCCAGATGCGTTGCCTTGCCTATTAAAGATTGTCTTCCTAGAGCCCCAACTAGCGGTGTTGGAGCAAAGGGGGAGATGAGTGTAGGCCGAAGCCTGCACTGGAGGCAGCTTTGTGTCTGCGTTGCGTTTGCAGGACAATTTGCCGGCTACACACTGGGGGAACAGCTGGCGTAGCTGAACCCCACTAACACAATGGCGTGTGTTTTTCTCTGTGCAGCTAGCACTTGCGGGCAAAAACTAGCGATGTTAGAGCCCGTGTTGAAGCAGGAGGAGGAGGAGAGGAGAAGAGTGTAGGCCGAAGCCTAGTTGAACCAATTTCAAAGGAAACCTTTAACCCCCCCCTCAGGTGTTACAAAGTACAAGAGACACACCTTGTGCAGTATTAATGCTGCACAAGTGAAAGGTTGCTCTATTAATTTGTCTACTTGCACACGCTGAATGAAAGACATACACAATTTACCCCATTCTACAGTCAAACTGTAGTGGATGCGTGACTTGGTTTTTTGATGAGACGCAGCACAGGTGTCCAAAATAACGCCTTGGTGCTTGGCGCAGCTTCCTGAGCGTTGTTATTTGCTGTACAGGAGTCTGCGCTCTTGTGTTATCCCTTGGCAATGTCCTGTTAGCGCTGCCCATCTTATGACATCATTTCATGTTGGCCGTTGCGGTTAACGATGGCCATAAATCCCAGACCCACAGTGTCTTTTCATAAAGCCACACTGCGGTGCTGGGATTCGTGGCCTTGAGCTGTAAATATTTTGGCCGCTCACACACGTCCTTACACCTGCTTCAGACTGGGCGGCCTCTGCTGATCCCTTCTCGCATGCCGCGGCCATGAGGCTGCACAGTCTGAAGAAGGCGGAAGGAGATGAGTTAAGACAGGCGAAGATATGCACTGCTCGTGCCCATCAATCACACCCTCGCAGTCAAAATAATTAAGACAACGAGGAGCATTTTATTCAGGCAGGGCGGACGAACAGGCGCAAGTAGCCAACCAATGATGTCGGAAGACGGGAAGCGCTACCAAGGGGGGTGCTGCGTATCATTAGAAAGGAAAGTCACACCTCAGGGACAGTGGAATGGTCTCAAAGAGACACATTTTGTACGTGTTGAGTTCCACGTGGGCAAGGAGAAAACATCAGCCACCTTGTACAAATGCAGCAGTACTGCTGTACAAGGTGGCTGTTATACATAGAAACACCTGGGGGTGGGGGCCAGGCTCCCTTCAATTTCAGTTCATGTGCCTGCGTGGCGTTTGCAGGTCACGTTGCAAGCTACACAGCAGGGGAACAGCTGGCGTTGCTGAACCCCACTAACACATTGGCTGGTGTTTTTCTCTGTGCAGATCGCATGTCCGGGCAAAAACTGGCGGTGTTAGAGCCCAGGGTCAGCAGGAGGAGGAGAGGAGCAAAGTGTAGGCCGAAGCCTGCACTGGTGGCAGCTTTTGGTCGGTTGTGCCAGCGTGGCTTGTGCTGGACACGATGCCGGCTACACAGCGGGGGAACAGCTGGCGGTGCTGAACCCCACTAACACATTGGCTGGTGTTTTTCTCTGTGCAGCTAGCATTTCCGGGCAAAAACTAGCGGTGTTTGAGCCCAGGGTCAGCAGGAGGAGGAGAGGAGCAAAGTGTAGGCCGAAGCCTGCACTGGTGGCAGCTTTTGGTCGGTTGTGCCAGCGTGGCTTTTGCTGGACACGATGCCGGCTACACAGCGGGGGAACAGCTGGCGGTGCTGAACCCCACTAACACATTGGCTGGTGTTTTTCTCTGTGCAGCTAGCATTTCCGGGCAAAAACTAGCGTTGTTAGAGCCCAGGGTCAGCAGGAGAAGGAGAGGAGCAGAGTGTAGGCCGAAGCCTAGTTGAACCAATTTCAAAGGTTACCTTTAACCCCCCCTCAGGTGTTACAAAGTACAAGAGCCACTCCTTCTGCAGCATTAATGCTGCACAAGTAAAAGGTTGCTCTATTAATTTGTCTACTTGCACAAGCTGAATGCAACACGTACACTATTTAGCCCATTATACTGTTAAACAGTAGTGGAGGCGTGACTTGTCTTTTTAAAGAAAAGCAGCACAGGTGTCGAAAACAACACCTTTTTGCATGGGCGCAGCTTCCTGAGCGTTGTTAGTTGCTGTACAGGAGTCTGCGCTCTTGTGATCCTATGGCCATGCGCTGTGAGCGCTTCCTGTCTTATGACCTCATTTCATGTTGGCCGTTGCGGTTAGCGGTGGACATGAATCCCAGACCCACAGTGTGTTTTCAAAAAATCACACTGCGTGGCTGGGATTCGTGGCCTTGTGCAGTAAATATGTTTGACGCTCACACATGTCCTTACACCTGCTTCAGACTGGGCGGCCTCATCTGATCCCTTATCGCCTGCCGCGGCCATGAGGACACCCAGTCTGAAGAAGGCGGAAGGAGATGAGTGAACACAGGCAAACATATGCACTGCACATGCCCATCAATCACACCCTCGCTGTCCAAAAAAATAAGACACCGAGGGGCGTTGTTTCGAGCAGGGGAGATGCACAGGCGCAGCCAGCTAACCAATGATGTCAAAAGACGGGCAGCGCTAACAAGGGTGGTGCTGCGTGCCATTACAAAGGAAAGTCACACCTCAGGGACATTGTAATGGTCTCTAATGAGACACATTTTGTACGTGTTGAGTTCCACGTGGGCAAGGAGAAAAAGTCAGCCACCTTGTACAAATGCAGCAGTACTGCTGTACAAGGTGGCTGTTATACATAGAAACACCTGGGGGTGGGGGGCAGGCTCCCTTCAATTTCAGTTCATGTGCCTGCGTGGCGTTTGCAGGTCACGTTGCAAGCTACACAGCAGGGGAACAGCTGGCGTTGCTGAACCCCACTGACACATTGACTGGTGTTTTTCTCTGTGCAGATTGCATGTCCGGGCAAAAACTAGCGGTGTTAGAGCCCAGGGTCAGCAGGAGGAGGAGAGGAGCAAAGTGTAGGCCGAAGCCTGCACTGGTGGCAGCTTTTGGTCGGTTGTGACAGCGTGGCTTGTGCTGGACACGATGCAAGCTACACAGCAGGGAAACAGCTGGCGTTGCTGAACCCCACTAACACATTGGCTGGTGTTTTTCTCTGTGCAGCTAGCAGTTCCGGGCAAAAACTAGCGGTGTTAGAGCCCAGGGTCAGCAGGAGGAGGAGGAGAGGAGCAAAGTGTAGGCCGAAGCCTGCACTGGTGGCAGCTTTTGGTCGGTTGTGCCAGCGTGGCTTGTGCTGGACACGATGCAAGCTACACAGCAGGGAAACAGCTGGCGTTGCTGAACCCCACTAACACATTGGCTGGCGTTTTTCTCTGTGCAGCTAGCATTTCCGGGCAAAAACTAGCGTTGTTAGAACCCAGGGTCAGCAGGAGAAGGAGAGGAGCAGAGTGTAGGCCGAAGCCTAGTTGAACCAATTTCAAAGGTTACCTTTAACCCCCCCTCAGGTGTTACAAAGTACAAGAGCCACTCCTTCTGCAGCATTAATGCTGCACAAGTAAAAGGTTGCTCTATTAATTTTTCTACTTGCACACGCTGAATGCAACACGTACACTATTTAGCCCATTATACTGTTAAACAGTAGTGGAGGCGTGACTTGTCTTTTTAAAGAAAAGCAGCACAGGTGTCGAAAACAACACCTTTTTGCATGGGCGCAGCTTCCTGAGCGTTGTTAGTTGCTGTACAGGAGTCTGCGCTCTTGTGATCCTTTGGCCATGCGCTGTGAGCGCTTCCTGTCTTATGACCTCATTTCATATTGGCCGTTGCGGTTAGCGGTGGACATGAATCCCAGACCCACAGTGTGTTTTTAAAAAATCACACTGCGGTGCTGGGATTTGTGCCCTGGTGCACTAAATATGTTTGCCGCTCACACATGTCCTTACACCTGCTTCAGACTGGGCGGCCTCATCTGATCCCTTCTCGCATGCCGCGGCCATGAGGCTGCACAGTCTGAAGAAGGCGGAAGGAGATGAGTTAAGACAGGCGAAGATATGCACTGCTCGTGCCCATCAATCACACCCTCGCAGTCAAAATAATTAAGACAACGAGGAGCATTTTATTCAGGCAGGGCGGACGCACAGGCGCAACTAGCCAACCGATGATGTCAGAAGATGGGAAGCGCTACCAAGGGGGGTGCTGCGTATCATTAGAAAGGAAAGTCACACCTCAGGGACAGTGGAATGGTCTCAAAGAGACACATTTTGTACGTGTTGAGTTCCACGTGGGCAAGGATAAAAAGTCAGCCACCTTGTACAAATGCAGCAGTACTACTGTACTAGGTGGCTGTTATACATAGAAACACCTGGGGGAGAGGGGGCCAGGCTCCCTTCAATTTCAGTTCATGTGCCTGCGTGGCGTTTGCAGGACACGTTGCCAGCTACACAGCAGGGGAACAGCTGGCGTTGCTGAACCCCACTAACACATTGGCTGGTGTTTTTCTCTGTGCAGCTAGCAGTTCCGGGCAAAAACTAGCGGTGTTTGAGCCCAGGGTCAGCAGGAGGAGGAGAGGAGCAAAGTGTAGGCCGAAGCCTGCACTGGTGGAAGCTTTTGGTCAGTTGTGCCAGCGTGGCTTGTGCTGGACACGATGCCGACTACACAGCAGGGGAACAGCTGGCGGTGCTGAACCCCACTGACACATCACCTAGTGTTTTTTCTGTGTAGACAACACTTCCAGGTGTCAACTGACAGTGTTGAAACCCAGGGAATCAAAGAGGAGCAGAGTGTAGGCCGAAGCCTGCAGTGGAGCAAGTTGAAAGGGAACCTTTAACCCCCCCTCCCAGGCATTTGTTGCTGAAAGAGCCATCTTGTACAGCAGTAATACTGCACATGGAAAATGGTGGCTCCGAAAATTATGCTCCTTGCAAACGCTGAAGTACACACTCATATAATGTGTCCCCTCACACCGTCAAACCATCCCGGAAGTGGGACTTTCCTTTGTAATGTGACACAGCACAGCCGTCATTCCAACCCCCTTGGTGCCGTGCGCCACCTCCTCAACGTTGTTTGGTTCTGTCACGGAGCCCGCGCTGTAATGTTATCCCTTGGCCATGCACAGTTAGCGGTGCCCGTCTTCTGACATCATGTAGGTGTCAGGCTGGCAGTGCCTGTGCGTCCAAGCTGCCCGAGATCCAACCTTGCAGTGTCATCAAATGTAATCCCACTGCGGGCCAGGGATCCATGGGCATGCGCAGTGCATATCATCGCCTCTCACTCACCTCCTTCATGCTTCTTCAGACTGTGCGGCGTCACTGCCGTGGCATGCTATTAGGGATCAGCTGACGCCGCCTAGTCTGAAGAAGCATGAAGAAGGGGAATGAGAGGCTAGTATATGCACTGCGCATGGCCATGGATACCAGGCCCACTGTGGGATCACATTAGACGACACTGCGAGGTGGGATTTCGGGCAGCGTGGACGCACAGGCGCAGCCAGGACGACAACAAATGATGTCAGAGGACGGGCAGCGCAAACTGTGCATGGCCAAGGGATAACATAACAGTGCAGGGTCCATGACGGAATCAAACAACGCTAAGGAGGCAGCGCACGGTGCCAAGGGGGTAGCAATGACGGCTGTGCTGCGTCACATTACAAAGGAAAGTCCCACCTCTGGGACGGTTGGACGGTGTGAGGGGACACATTACATGAGTGTGTAGTTCAGCGTTTCCAAGGAGCATAATTTCAAGAGCGACCTTTCCCTTGTGCAGTATTAGTGCTGCACATGGTGGCTCTTTCAGTAACAAACGCCTAGGGGGGGGGGGGGACAGGTCCCCTTACATTTTAGTTGTGCCAGCGTGGCGGTCGCATGACACGTTGCCGGATACACAGCTGGGGATCAGCTGACGTTACTGAACCCCAATAACAGAGGAGCGACTGTTGACTGTGCACACAGCACTTCCAGGCACCAACTGGCGGTGTTAGAGCCCAGGGACAGCAGGAGGAGCAGATTGGAGGTATTACCGCACACACAGCTGGGGATCAGCTGACGTTACTGAACCCCAATAACAGAGGAGCGACTGTTGACTGTGCACACAGCACTTCCAGGCACCAACTGGCGGTGTTAGAGCCCAGGGACAGCAGGAGGAGCAGATTGGAGGTATTACCGCACACACAGCTGGGGATCAGCTGACGTTACTGAACCCCAATAACAGAGGAGCGACTGTTGACTGTGCACACAGCACTTCCAGGCACCAACTGGCGGTGTTAGAGCCCAGGGACAGCAGGAGGAGCAGATTGGAGGTATTACCGCACACACAGCTGGGGATCAGCTGACGTTACTGAACCCCAATAACAGAGGAGCGACTGTTGACTGTGCACACAGCACTTCCAGGCACCAACTGGCGGTGTTAGAGCCCAGGGACAGCAGGAGGAGCAGAGGAACAGAGTGTAGGCCGAAGCCTGATTGGAGCAAGTTGAAAGGGAACCTTTAACCCCCCCCCCCCCCCAAGACGTTTGTAGCTGAAAGAGCCATCTTGTGCAGCGCTAAGGATGCAAAAGGAAAAGGTTGCTCTTTTAATTATGCTCCTTGCAAACACAGAAGTAAACACTAAAAATGTGTCCCCTTATACCGTTAAACCGTCACGGAGGTGCGAATTTCCTTCGTAATGGGACACAGCACAGCTGTCATTCCTATCCCCTTGGTGCCATGTGCTGCCTCCTCAGCGTTGTTTTAAACTGTCACGGAGCCTGCGCTGTTCTGTTATCCCTTGGCCATGCCCAATTAGCGCTGCCTGTCTTCTGACATAATTTGGTGTCAGGCTGTCAGTGCCTGTGCGTCCACGCTGCTCCAGATCCCACCTCGCAGTCTCGTCTAACGTAATCCCACTGCGGGCCTTGGATCCATGGGCATGCACAGTGCATATCCTCGACTCTCACTCCCCTCCTTCCCTCTTCTTCAGACTGTGCGTTGTCACGGCCGTGGCATGCTATTAGGGATCAGCTGACGGCGCACAGTCTAAAGAAGGCGGAGGGAAATGAGCGAGAGCCCGAGGGGAAGATATGCACTACGCATGCCCATGGATCCCAGGCCCGCAGTGTGACTCAATCAGAAGACACTGCGAGGCGGGATCTATGGCAGCGCGGCCGCACAGGCGCAGCCAGCCTGACACCAAATTATGTCAGAAGACAGGCAGCGCAAATAGGGCATGGCCAAGGGATAACAGAACAGCGCAGGCTCCGTGACAGCTTAAAACAACGCTGAGGAGGCAGCGCATGGCACCAAGGGGGTAGGAATGACGGCTGTGCTGCGTCACATTACGAAGGAAAGTCCCAGCTCTGGGACGGTATAACGGTATCAGTGAACACATTTTATAAGTGTTAAGTTCTGCGTGTGCAAGGAGCCCAAAAAAAATAGCTACCTTTTCCTTGTGCAGCATTACTGCTGCACAAGATGGCTCTTTCAGTAACAAACGACGGGGGGGGGGGGGCAGGTTCCCTTACATTCAGGTTGTTGTGCCAGCGTAGCGGTCGCAGGACACATTGCCGGCTACACAGCTGGGGATCAGCTGACGTTACTGAAACCCAATAACACTGGGTCGTATGTTTTGACTGTGCAGCCTGCACTTCTGAGCCGCAACTGGCGGTGTTGAGCCCAGGAATAGCATTTCAGGTGGTAGAAAGATGAACACAGCAGAAGACCTGGATGACACCCAATTAATTAATCAGGCAGAGGAGTGGCAAATTCCTGCGAGATCCATGCCTGGTTCATTTTCAGGAAAGTAAGCCGGTCAACGTTATCGGAGGATAGTCGCATGCGACGGTCTGTTAGTACACCACCTGCAGCACTAAAGACACGTTCCGATAAGACACTAGCCGCAGGGCAAGCCAGCACCTCCAATGCATACTGACTTAGCTCTGGCCATGTATCCAGCTTAGAGACCCAAAACTTGAACGGGGAAGAGCCGTCGGGGAGTACAGTAAGAGGGCAAGCCATGTAGTCTGTCACCATCTGACGGAACCGTTGCCTCCTGCTGACTGGAGCCGCCGGTGATGGTGTAGACATTTGGGGCGGGCATACAAAAGTGTGCCAGAGTTGTGCCATACTCGGCTTGCCTTGGGCAGAGGCACTGCTTCTGCTCCCTCTTTGGGCAGAGCCTACCCCACTGCCTCGACGCACTGAGCTGCTTTGTAAAGCACTAGCAGCACTCCTCTCAGTTGGACAGGAGAAGATGATGGAATTCATCAGTGTGTCGTGGTAATCCCGCAATTTACGCTCCCGGGTCAACGCAGGGATGAGGTTTTGGACGTTGTCCCGGTAGCGAGGATCGAGGAGGGTGAACACCCAATAATCAGGCATGTTGAGAATGTGGTCAATGCGGCGGTCATTTCTCAGGCACTGCAGCATAAAATCCACCATGTGCTGCAGAGTGCCAACCGGCCCAGAAACGCTGTCCCCTGCTTGAGACATGATCTCTGCCCGCTCGTCATCACCCCACCCTCGCTGTACACACTGACCACTGGACAATTGTGTCGCTCCCTCCTCTGGACGGAGCTCTTCCTCGTCCATTGACTCCTCCTCATCCTCCTCACAAATTGGCCCCTGCGTACCCCTTTGTGAGGAACCACGTGGCGCTGACTCTCCAGAAGCTGATGGAAAAGGTGACTCCTCATCCTCCACCTCTTCCACCACATCATCCCTTAACCCTTGCAAAGTTTGCTGAAGCAGGCAGATAAGGGGGACAGTCATGCTGACTAGTGCATCATCTGCACTTGCCATCCGCGTGGAATAATCAAAAGGACGCAAAACCTGGCAGACGTCCTTCAGAGTGGCCCACTCTGTGGTTGTGAAGTCTGATCGGCGCTGACTGCGACTTCTTTGCGCCTGATGCAGCTGGTACTCCATAACTGCTTGCTGCTGCTCACACAACCGCTCCAACATATGTAACGTGGAATTCCACCGGGTAGGTAGGTCACATATGATGCGGTGTTCCGGAAGGCGGAATCTGCGCTGCAGAGCAGCAATGCGGGATCTGGCCAAGCTGGAACGCCGCAAGTGAGCACACTCTAGGCGGACCTTGTGCAGCAGGGCATCAAGATCCGGATAGTCCCTCAGAAAACTCTGCACAACCAAATTGAGCACATGTGCCAGACATGGGATGTGAGTGAGGTTGCCAAGGGCCAAAGCTGCCACCAGATTTCGGCCATTGTCACACACTACCATGCCTGGCTGGAGATTCGCTGGCAGTAACCACACATCGCTCTCCTGCTTGATGGCATTCCAGAGCTCCTGCGCTGTGTGGCTTCGATGCCCCAATGAAACTAGTTTCAAGACGGCCTGCTGACGTTTGGCCACGGCTGTGCTCATGTCGGTCATAGGTAAACGTTCACGGGTCCATGTGGGGGTGGACTGTGACGGATCCTGCAGAGAGGAATCAGAGGAACTGGTGTAAGAGGAGGAGTCGATGCGTACAGACTGGATTCCTGCAATCCTTGGAGTGGGCAGGACACGTCCTGCGCCACTCGCACGATCTGTACCTGGCTCAACAACATTAACCCAATGGGCAGTGAGGGAAACATATCGCCCCTGTCCATGCTGACTGGTCCACGCATCGGTGGTGAGGTGGACCTTGCTACTGACGGCGTTCAGTAGCGCATGTTTTATGTTTGCCTCAACATGCCTGTGCAGGGCAGGGACAGCCTGCCTGCTGAAGTAAAAGCGGCTGGGCACCTTGTACTGTGGGACTGCCAATGCCATCAAGTCACGGAAGCTGTCAGTCTCCACCAGCCTGAACGAGAGCATTTCCAGGGACAACAGTTTGGCAATGCCTGCATTCAGAGCCTGTGCTCGGGGGTGGTTGGCCGAGAATGCCCGCCTTTTCTCCCATGCCTGTACTACCGATGGCTGTAGAGTAGACTGGGAGTGTGAGGATGACTGGGAAGGTGGTGCTGTGGGTGGAATTACACAAGGTCTCTGGGAGGAAGCCAAACCAGCTGTGCGTGAGCTGGAGGAAGAGGCAACACGAGCTGAAGAGGTGGTAGCTGCCGCTGTTGGTTGGCCTACATCTTCAGTGTGTTTCTGTAACTCCACCGCGTGCCTGGTCCGCACATGTTTCCACATATTTGTGGTATTGAGGTTGCTGACATTTTTCCCTCTTTTTACTTTATGATGACACAGCTTGCATTTGACAAAACAAATGTCATCTGCAACTGTGTCAAAAAAGGACCAGGCACTGCAAGTCTTGGGAGCGCCCTTTTTGGCTTTGGAAAGAGACAGGCTCCTAACGGGTGCCAAAGTGGAGGCTACAGGCTCCGCAGTCTTCCCCCTCCCTCTCCCTCTTTGGCCCGTAAGAGGAAGCTCTTCCTCTGAGCTGCTCCCACCACCTTCCTGTTCCTCACGCCACGATGGGTCAAGGACCTCATCATCTCCACTACCCTCTGCCACCAACTGCTCCTCCTGGGTAGTCTCAGCAGCACAGTACGCACGAGAAAGCGGCACCTGAGTTTCATCATCAGATGCGTACTGCGCTGTGGTCACCGGAGGCACTGGCCCACCTGCCTCTTCAGAGTCAGAGAGAAAAAGGTGTTGGGCATCACTGCACACTGCCTCTTCTTCCATTTCTCCAATGCTGCTTGGCTGGCCCCCTGTTTCCAAGCCAAGAGATTCAGAGAACAGAAGTAGAGACGGCTCCTGTCCTGGGCTCTCTGACTGCCTGGCCAATTTGGCAGGTGGTGAAGAGACAGATGGCTGCTCTCCAGTGCTCTGTGCCTGAGAGGATGTGGCACTAACTGAAGTCGATGCCGAGGCGTTAGCTGCCATCCACCCGACAACGGCTTCAATTTGGTCTTCACGCAGCAGCGGTGCACGGCGCTCTCCGACAAAGCTGCGCATGAAGGACTGTTCCCTGCTGAAACTGAGTGACGACGAGTCACCGGCGCCCGCAGCAGGCACAGAATCACCACGTCCTCTCCCTGCTCCTCTCCCTGCTCCGCGCCCACGCCCACGTGCCTTACTCCCTGCCCTCTTCATCTTGGTTGACAGATAAAGATAAGCAGAAAAGTACTAAGGCCTTAGTGTGCTTATTCCTGTAATGCTCCTCCTAACAGGTGTAAGAAACACTAATGTTGTAAATTGTGGACTAAACTTTATTATTTTTCAAATGTGGCCTACACAAGTGTTAAGTTGTGTTTGGGGAACTTAACTTTTTTTTTGGTGCAGATCGGGCTACAGAGCTAGTTTAAATCACACGGAGACCGTGCAGACAGCCGTAAACGGCGCTGCAAGGCCAAAAAACCCTCCTCTAGGTTATCCTATATAGTGTTTTTCCACTATTTAGCTGGATACAAGTGGAAAGACACTAATAGGAATTTTTTTTTTTCAAATTTTAAACTGGCTGCACTATTTGAAAAAAAGGAAATTGTTTTTCAAGGTATGAGGCAGTAACGCACCCTGAGCTGAATCCAACCGGCTATGGCTGCACACAGACTACAGGGCGAGCTGCGCTCACACAGAGACCGTGCAGACAGCCGTAAACGGCGCTGCAAGGCCAAAAAAAAACCCTCTAGGTTATCCTATGTAGTGTTTTTCCACAATTGAGCTGGAGACTGGTGGAAAGACACTAATAGGAATTTTTTTTTTCTTCAAATTTTAAACAGGCTGCACTATTTCAAAAAAAGGAAAATTTTTCTCAAGGTATGAGCCAGTAACGAACCCTGAGCTGAATCCAACCGGCTATGGCTGCACACAGACTACAGGGCGAGCTGGGCTCACACGGAGACCGTGCAGACAGCCGTAAACGGCGCTGCAAGGCCAAAAAACCCTCCTCTAGGTTATCCTATATAGTGTTTTTCCACTATTTAGCTGGATACGAGTGGAAAGACACTTATAGGATTTTTCTTTTTCCAATTTTAAACAGGCTGCACTATTTGAAAAAAAAGGAAAATTTTTCTCAAGGTATGAGCCAGTAACGAACCCTGAGCTGAATCCAACCGGCTATGGCTGCACACAGACTACAGGGCAAGCTGGGCTCACACGGAGACCGTGCAGACAGCCGTAAACGGCGCTGCAAGGCCAAAAAACCCTCCTCTAGGTTATCCTATGTAGTGTTTTTCCACTATTTAGCTGGAGACGGGTGGAAAGACACTAATAGGATTTTTTTTTTTCAAATTTTAAACAGGCTGCACTATTTGAAAAAAAGGAAAATTTTTCTCAAGGTATGAGCCAGTAACGAACCCTGAGCTGAATCCAACCGGCTATGGCTGCACACAGACTACAGGGCGAGCTGGGCTCACACGGAGACCGTGCAGACAGCCGTAAACGGCGCTGCAAGGCCCAAAAACCCCCCTCTAGGTTATCCTATGTAGTGTTTTTCCACAATAGAGCTGGAGACTGGTGGAAAAACACTAATAGGAAATTTGAGAAAAAATGTGCAGCAGGCTGCACTAAGAGCAAAAAAGAACAACTGTGTGAGGCAGTGTGAACCCCCCCTGAGCTGAATACAACCGGGTATATGGCTGCACACAGACTACAGAGTGAGCTGCACACACACACACACACACACAGAGACCTTGCAGAACGCTGTTAAAACAGCGCTGCAAGGCAAGAGCAAGGTGAACAGTGAAGAACACACAGCGTTTTGCTAAATTAGCCTTTGGAAAGGAAAATAAAGCAATTAGCAAGCTCAACTGGCCCTCAGTTAGAACACAGCGTCCTGTCCCTAACTGAAATCACAGCAGAGTGAGCGCAAAATGGCGGCAGCGCTTTTTTATAGTGCAGAGTGACATCATTTCAGCAGCCAATCCCAGCCTTGCCAGTACTTACATGCCCACCATGCTAAACAGGATGTGCCCACACTTTCATTCATTCCTCATTGGCTGCTGCGTTCAATTTGAATTCTGGGAACTTCCGATTCCGGTATCCGATACGCGGGAAGTATCGGAATTCGGTATCGGAATTCCGATACCGCAAATATCGGCCGATACCCGATACTTGCGGTATCGGAATGCTCAACACTAGTCATAACACCACATAACAGCCTCTGTGGGAACGGCGCTGGCACAGGAGGTGAGTATAGGCTTTATTAATTTATCGGGGCCGAACATTTAGGGGTTGTCCTAGTAGTGGACAAGCCCTTAAATATTTGGTGCTGCTCAGTTTTATATACTGTATATAGCCTGCGTGGTGTAAATCTAAGTATCTGTGTATGTACACCGCACAGTACCACTCCTCCTGTCCTGTATATATACACTGCACAGTGCCACTCCTCCTGTCCTGTATATATACACTGCACAGTGCCACTCCTCCTGTCCTGTATATATACACTGCACAGTACCACTCCTCCTGTATATATACACTGCACAGTACCACTCCTCCTGTATATATACACTGCACAGTACCACTCCTCCTGTCCTGTATATACACTGCACAGTGCCACTCCTCCTGTCCTGTATATATACACTGCACAGTACCACTTCTCCTGTATATATACACTGCACAGTACCACTCCTCCTGTCCTGTATATACACTGCACAGTGCCACTCCTCCTGTCCTGTATATATACACTGCACAGTGCCACTCCTCCTGTATATATACACTGCACAGTACCACTCCTCCTGTCCTGTATATACACTGCACAGTGCCACTCCTCCTGTCCTGTATATATACACTGCACAGTGCCACTCCTCCTGTCCTGTATATATACACTGCACAGTACCACTCCTCCTGTATATATACACTGCACAATACCACTCCTCCTGTCCTGTATATATACATTGCACAGCACCACTCCTCCTGTATATATACACCGCACAGTGCCACTCCTCCTGTCCTGTATATATACACTGCACAGTGCCACTCCTCCTGTCCTGTATATATACACTGCACAGTACCACTCCTCCTGTCCTGTATATATACACTGCACAGCACCACTCCTCCTGTATATATACACCGCACAGTGCCACTCCTCCTGTCCTGTATATATACACTGCACAGTGCCACTCCTCCTGTCCTGTATATATACACTGCACAGTACCACTCCTCCTGTCCTGTATATATACACTGCACAGTACCACTCCTCCTGTCCTGTATATATACACTGCACAGTACCATTCCTCCTGTCCTGTATATATACACTGCACAGCACCACTCCTCCTGTATATATACACCGCACAGTGCCACTCCTCCTGTCCTGTATATATACACTGCACAGTGCCACTCCTCCTGTCCTGTATATATACACTGCACAGTACCACTCCTCCTGTCCTGTATATATACACTGCACAGTACCATTCCTCCTGTCCTGTATATATACACTGCACAGTACCACTCCTCCTGTCCTGTATATATACACTGCACAGCACCACTCCTCCTGTATATATACACTGCACAGTACCACTCCTCCTGTATATATACACTGCACAGTACCACTCCTCCTGTATATATACACCGCACAGTGCCACTCCTCCTGTCCTGTATATATACACTGCACAGTGCCACTCCTCCTGTCCTGTATATATACACTGCACAGTACCACTCCTCCTGTCCTGTATATATACACTGCACAGTACCACTCCTCCTGTCCTGTATATATACACTGCACAGTACCACTCCTCCTGTCCTGTATATATACACTGCACAGCACCACTCCTCCTGTATATATACACCGCACAGTGCCACTCCTCCTGTCCTGTATATATACACTGCACAGTGCCACTCCTCCTGTCCTGTATATATACACTGCACAGTACCACTCCTCCTGTATATATACACCGCACAGCACCACTCCTCCTGTATATATACACCGCACAGTGCCACTCCTCCTGTCCTGTATATATACACTGCACAGTGCCACTCCTCCTGTCCTGTATATATACACTGCACAGCACCACTCCTCCTGTATATATACACCGCACAGTGCCACTCCTCCTGTCCTGTATATATACACTGCACAGTGCCACTCCTCCTGTCCTGTATATATACACTGCACAGTACCACTCCTCCTGTATATATACACTGCACAGTACCACTCCTCCTGTCCTGTATATATACACTGCACAGTACCACTCCTCCTGTCCTGTATATATACACTGCACAGTACCATTCCTCCTGTCCTGTATATATACACTGCACAGTACCACTCCTCCTGTATATATACACTGCACAATACCACTCCTCCTGTCCTGTATATATACACTGCACAGCACCACTCCTCCTGTATATATACACCGCACAGTGCCACTCCTCCTGTCCTGTATATATACACTGCACAGTGCCACTCCTCCTGTCCTGTATATATACACTGCACAGTACCACTCCTCCTGTATATATACACTGCACAATACCACTCCTCCTGTCCTGTATATATACACTGCACAGCACCACTCCTCCTGTATATATACACCGCACAGTGCCACTCCTCCTGTCCTGTATATATACACTGCACAGTGCCACTCCTCCTGTCCTGTATATATACACTGCACAGTACCACTCCTCCTGTCCTGTATATATACACTGCACAGTACCACTCCTCCTGTCCTGTATATATACACTGCACAGTACCACTCCTCCTGTCCTGTATATATACACTGCACAGCACCACTCCTCCTGTATATATACACCGCACAGTGCCACTCCTCCTGTCCTGTATATATACACTGCACAGTGCCACTCCTCCTGTCCTGTATATATACACTGCACAGTACCACTCCTCCTGTCCTGTATATATACACTGCACAGTACCACTCCTCCTGTCCTGTATATATACACTGCACAGTACCATTCCTCCTGTCCTGTATATATACACTGCACAGCACCACTCCTCCTGTATATATACACCGCACAGTGCCACTCCTCCTGTCCTGTATATATACACTGCACAGTGCCACTCCTCCTGTCCTGTATATATACACTGCACAGTACCACTCCTCCTGTCCTGTATATATACACTGCACAGTACCACTCCTCCTGTCCTGTATATATACACTGCACAGCACCACTCCTCCTGTATATATACACTGCACAGTACCACTCCTCCTGTATATATACACTGCACAGTACCACTCCTCCTGTATATATACACCGCACAGTGCCACTCCTCCTGTCCTGTATATATACACTGCACAGTGCCACTCCTCCTGTCCTGTATATATACACTGCACAGTACCACTCCTCCTGTCCTGTATATATACACTGCACAGTACCATTCCTCCTGTCCTGTATATATACACTGCACAGTACCACTCCTCCTGTCCTGTATATATACACTGCACAGTACCACTCCTCCTGTCCTGTATATATACACTGCACAGCACCACTCCTCCTGTATATATACACTGCACAGTACCACTCCTCCTGTCCTGTATATATACACTGCACAGTGCCACTCCTCCTGTCCTGTATATATACACTGCACAGTACCACTCCTTCTGTCCTGTATATATACACTGCACAGTACCATTCCTCCTGTCCTGTATATATACACTGCACAGTACTACTCCTCCTGTCCTGTATATATACACTGCACAGCACCACTCCTCCTGTATATATACACTGCACAGTACCACTCCTCCTGTATATATACACTGCAGAGTACCACTCCTCCTGTATATATACACCGCACAGTGCCACTCCTCCTGTCCTGTATATATACACTGCACAGTACCACTCCTCCTGTCCTGTATATATACACTGCACAGTACCACTCCTCCTGTCCTGTATATATACACTGCACAGTACCACTCCTCCTGTCCTGTATATATACACTGCACAGTACCATTCCTCCTGTCCTGTATATATACACTGCACAGTACCACTCCTCCTGTCCTGTATATATACACTGCACAGCACCACTCCTCCTGTATATATACACTGCACAGTACCACTCCTCCTGTATATATACACTGCACAGTACCACTCCTCCTGTATATATACACCGCACAGTGCCACTCCTCCTGTCCTGTATATATACACTGCACAGTACCACTCCTCCTGTCCTGTATATATACACTGCACAGTACCACTCCTCCTGTCCTGTATATATACACTGCACAGTACCACTCCTCCTGTCCTGTATATATACACTGCACAGTACCACTCCTCCTGTCCTGTATATATACACTGCACAGTACCATTCCTCCTGTCCTGTATATATACACTGCACAGTACCACTCCTCCTGTCCTGTATATATACACTGCACAGCACCACTCCTCCTGTATATATACACTGCACAGTACCACTCCTCCTGTATATATACACTGCACAGTACCACTCCTCCTGTCCTGTATATATACACTGCACAGTGCCACTCCTCCTGTCCTGTATATATACACTGCACAGCACCACTCCTCCTGTATATATACACTGCACAGTACCACTCCTCCTGTATATATACACTGCACAGTACCACTCCTCCTGTCCTGTATATATACACTGCACAGTACCACTCCTCCTGTCCTGTATATATACACTGCACAGTACCACTCCTCCTGTCCTGTATATATACACCGCACAGTGCCACTCCTCCTGTATATATACACTGCACAGTACCACTCCTCCTGTCCTGTATATATACACTGCACAGTACCACTTCTCCTGTCCTGTATATATACACTGCACAGTACCACTCCTCCTGTCCTGTATATATACACTGCACAGTGCCACTCCTCCTGTATATATACACTGCACAGTACCACTCCTCCTGTATATATACACTGCACAGTGCCACTCCTCCTGTCCTGTATATATACACCGCACAGTGCCACTCCTCCTGTCCTGTATATATACACCGCACAGTGCCACTCCTCCTGTATATATACACTGCACAGTACCACTCCTCCTGTATATATACACTGCACAGTGCCACTCCTCCTGTCCTATATATACACTGCACAGTACCACTCCTCCTGTCCTGTATATATACACTGCACAGTACCACTTCTCCTGTCCTGTATATATACACTGCACAGTACCACTCCTCCTGTCCTGTATATATACACTGCACAGTGCCACTCCTCCTGTATATATATACACTGCACAGTACCACTCCTCCTGTATATATACACTGCACAGTGCCACTCCTCCTGTCCTGTATATATACACTGCACAGTACCACTTCTCCTGTCCTGTATATATACACTGCACAGTACCACTCCTCCTGTATATATACACTGCACAGTGCCACTCCTCCTGTCCTGTATATATACACCGCACAGTGCCACTCCTCCTGTCCTGTATATATACACCGCACAGTGCCACTCCTCCTGTATATATACACTGCACAGTACCACTCCTCCTGTCCTGTATATATACAATGCACAGTACCACTCCTCCTGTCCTGTATATATACACTGCACAGTACCACTCCTCCTGTCCTGTATATATACACTGCACAGTACCACTCCTCCTGTCCTGTATATATACACTGCACAGTACCACTCCTCCTGTCCTGTATATATACACTGCATAGTACCACTCCTCCTGTATATATACACTGCACAGTACCACTCCTCCTGTATATATACACTGCACAGTACCACTCCTCCTGTATATATACACTGCACAGTACCACTCCTCCTGTCCTGTATATATACACTGCACAGTACCACTCCTCCTGTCCTGTATATATACACTGCACAGTACCACTCCTCCTGTCCTGTATATATACACTGCACAGTACCACTCCTCCTGTCCTGTATATATACACTGCACAGTGCCACTCCTCCTGTATATATACACTGCACAGTACCACTCCTCCTGTATATATACACTGCACAGTGCCACTCCTCCTGTCCTGTATATATACACCGCACAGTGCCACTCCTCCTGTATATATACACTGCACAGTGCCACTCCTCCTGTCCTGTATATATACACTGCACAGTGCCACTCCTCCTGTCCTGTATATATACACTGCACAGTACCGCTCCTCCTGTCCTGTATATATACACTGCACAGTACCACTCCTCCTGTCCTGTATATATACACTGCACAGTACCACTCCTCCTGTCCTGTATATATACACTGCACAGTACCACTCCTCCTGTATATACACTGCACAGTACCGCTCCTCCTGTCCTGTATATATACACTGCACAGTACCACTCCTCCTGTCCTGTATATATACACTGCACAGTACCACTCCTCCTGTATATACACTGCACAGTACCACTCCTCCTGTATATATACACTGCACAGTACCACTCCTCCTGTATATATACACTGCACAGTACCGCTCCTCCTATCCTGTATATATACACTGCACAGTACCACTCCTCCTGTCCTGTATATATACACTGCACAGTACCACTCCTCCTGTCCTGTATATATACACTGCACAGTACCACTCCTCCTGTATATATACACTGCACAGTACCACTCCTCCTGTCCTGTATATATACACTGCACAGTACCACTCCTACTGTCCTGTATATATACACTGCACAGTACCACTCCTCCTGTATATATACACTGCACAGTACCACTCCTCCTGTATATATACACTGCACAGTGCCACTCCTCCTGTCCTGTATATATACACTGCACAGTACCACTCCTCCTGTCCTGTATATATACACTGCACAGTACCACTCCTCCTGTCCTGTATATATACACTGCACAGTACCACTCCTCCTGTATATATACACTGCACAGTACCACTCCTCCTGTCCTGTATATATACACTGCACAGTACCACTCCTCCTGTATATATACACTGCACAGTACCACTCCTCCTGTCCTGTATATATACACTGCACAGTACCACTCCTCCTGTCCTGTATATATACACTGCACAGTACCACTCCTCCTATCCTGTATATATACACTGCACATACCACTCCTCCTGTCCTGTATATATACTGCACAGTACCACTCCTCCTGTATATATACACTGCACAGTACCACTCCTCCTGTCCTGTATATATACACTGCACAGTACCACTCCTCCTGTATATATACACTGCACAGTACCACTCCTCCTGTCCTGTATATATACACTGCACAATACCACTCCTCCTGTCCTGTATATATACACTGCACAGTACCACTCCTCCTGTATATATACACTGCACAGTACCACTCCTCCTGTCCTGTATATATACACTGCACAGTACCACTCCTCCTGTCCTGTATATATACACTGCACAGTACCACTCCTCCTGTATATATACACCGCACAGTGCCACTCCTCCTGTCCTGTATATATACACTGCACAGTACCACTCCTCCTGTATATATACACCGCACAGTACCACTCCTCCTGTATATATACACTGCACAGTACCACTCCTCCTGTCCTGTATATATACACTGCACAGTACCACTCCTCCTGTCCTGTATATATACACTGCACAGTGCCACTCCTCCTGTCCTGTATATATACACTGCACAGTACCACTCCTCCTGTCCTGTATATATACACAGCACAGTACCACTCCTCCTGTCCTGTATATATACACTGCACAGTACCACTCCCCCTGTATATATACACTGCACAGTACTACTCCTCCTGTCCTGTATATATACACTGCACAGTACCACTCCCCCTGTATATATACACCGCACAGTGCCACTCCTCCTGTCCTGTATATATACACTGCACAGTGCCACTCCTCCTGTCCTGTATATATACACTGCACAGTACCACTCCTCCTGTCCTGTATATATACACTGCACAGTACCACTCCTCCTGTCCTGTATATATACACTGTACAGTACCACTCCTCCTGTATATATACACCGCACAGTGCCACTCCTCCTGTCCTGTATATATACAATGCACAGTACCGCTCCTCCTGTATATATACACCGCACAGTGCCACTCCTCCTGTCCTGTATATATACACCGCACAGTGCCACTCCTCCTGTCCTGTATATATACACTGCACAGTACCACTCCTCCTGCCCTGTATATATACACTGCACAGTACCACTCCTCCTGTCCTGTATATATACACTGCACAGTACCACTCCTCCTGTCCTGTATATATACACTGCACAGTACCACTCCTCCTGTATATATACACTGCACAGTACCACTCCTCCTGTATATATACACTGCACAGTACCACTCCTCCTGTCCTGTATATATACACTGCACAGTGCCACTCCTCCTGTCCTGTATATATACACTGCACAGTACCGCTCCTCCTGTCCTGTATATATACACTGCACAGTACCACTCCTCCTGTCCTGTATATATACACTGCACAGTACCACTCCTCCTGTATACATACACTGCACAGTACCACTCCTCCTGTATATATACACTGCACAGTACCACTCCTCCTCTCCTGTATATATACACTGCACAGTACCGCTCCTCCTGTATATATACACTGCACAGTACCACTCCTCCTGTATATATACACTGCACAGTACCACTCCTCCTGTCCTGTATATATACACTGCACAGTACCACTCCTCCTGTTCTGTATATATACACTGCACAGTACCACTCCTCCTGTCCTGTATATATACACTGCACAGTACCACTCCTCCTGTCCTGTATATATACACTGCACAGTACCACTCCTCCTGTATATATACACCGCACAGTGCCACTCCTCCTGTCCTGTATATATACACTGCACAGTACCACTCCTCCTGTATATATACACCGCACAGCGCCACTCCTCCTGTCCTGTATATATACACTGCACAGTGCCACTCCTCCTGTCCTGTATATATACACTGTACAGTACCACTCCTCCTGTATATATACACCGCACAGTGCCACTCCTCCTGTCCTGTATATATACACTGCACAGTGCCACTCCTCCTGTCCTGTATACATACACTGCACAGTACCACTCCTCCTGTCCTGTATATATACACTGTACAGTACCACTCCTCCTGTCCTGTATATATACACTGCACAGTACCACTCCTCCTGTATATATACACTGCACAGTACCACTCCTCCTGTATATATACACTGCACAGTACCACTCCTCCTGTCCTGTATATATACACTGCACAGCACCACTCCTCCTGTATATATACACTGCACAGGACCACTCTTCCTGTCCTGTATATATACACTGCACAGTACCACTCCTCCTGTATATATACACTGCACAGTACCACTCCTCCTGTCCTGTATATATACACTGCACAATACCACTCCTCCTGTCCTGTATATATACACTGCACAGTACCACTCCTCCTGTATATCTACACTGCACAGTACCACTCCTCCTGTCCTGTATATATACACTGCACAGTACCACTCCTCCTGTCCTGTATATATACACTGCACAGTACCACTCCTCCTGTATATATACACCGCACAGTGCCACTCCTCCTGTCCTGTATATATACACTGCACAGTACCACTCCTCCTGTATAAATACACCGCACAGTACCACTCCTCCTGTATATATACACTGCACAGTACCACTCCTCCTGTCCTGTATATATACACTGCACAGTACCACTCCTCCTGTCCTGTATATATACACTGCACAGTGCCACTCCTCCTGTCCTGTATATATACACAGCACAGTACCACTCCTCCTGTCCTGTATATATACACTGCACAGTACCACTCCCCCTGTATATATACACTGCACAGTACTACTCCTCCTGTCCTGTATATATACACTGCACAGTACCACTCCCCCTGTATATATACACTGCACAGTACTACTCCTCCTGTCCTGTATATATACACTGCACAGTACCACTCCTCCTGTCCTGTATATATACACAGCACAGTACCACTCCTCCTGTCCTGTATATATACACTGCACAGTACCACTCCCCCTGTATATATACACTGCACAGTACTACTCCTCCTGTCCTGTATATATACACTGCACAGTACCACTCCTCCTGTATATATACACCGCACAGTGCCACTCCTCCTGTCCTGTATATATACACTGCACAGTACCACTCCTCCTGTATATATACACGGCACAGTGCCACTCCTCCTGTCCTGTATATATACACTGCACAGTGCCACTCCTCCTGTCCTGTATATATACACTGCACAGTACCACTCCTCCTGTCCTGTATATATACACTGCACAGTACCACTCCTCCTGTCCTGTATATATACACTGCACAGTACCACTCCTCCTGTATATATACACTGCACAGTACCACTCCTCCTGTATATATACACTGCACAGTACCACTCCTCCTGTCCTGTATATATACACTGCACAGTGCCACTCCTCCTGTCCTGTATATATACACTGCACAGTACCGCTCCTCCTGTCCTGTATATATACACTGCACAGTACCACTCCTCCTGTCCTGTATATATACACTGCACAGTACCACTCCTCCTGTATATATACACTGCACAGTACCACTCCTCCTGTATATATACACTGCACAGTACCACTCCTCCTGTCCTGTATATATACACTGCAGTGCCACTCCTCCTGTCCTGTATATATACACTGCAGTGCCACTCCTCCTGTCCTGTATATATACACTGCACAGTACCACTCCTCCTGTCCTGTATATATACACTGCACAGTACCACTCCTCCTGTATACATACACTGCACAGTACCACTCCTCCTGTATATATACACTGCACAGTACCACTCCTCCTCTCCTGTATATATACACTGCACAGTACCGCTCCTCCTGTATATATACACTGCACAGTACCACTCCTCCTGTATATATACACTGCACAGTACCACCCCTCCTGTCCTGTATATATACACTGCACAGTACCACTCCTCCTGTCCTGTATATATACACTGCACAGTACCGCTCCTCCTCTCCTGTATATATACACTGCACAGTACCACTCCTCCTGTCCTGTATATATACACTGCACAGTACCACTCCTCCTGTCCTGTATATATACACTGCACAGTACCACTCCTCCTGTCCTGTATATATACACTGCACAGTACCACTCCTCCTGTATATATACACCGCACAGTGCCACTCCTCCTGTCCTGTATATATACACTGCACAGTACCACTCCTCCTGTGTATATACACCGCACAGTGCCACTCCTCCTGTCCTGTATATATACACTGCACAGTGCCACTCCTCCTGTCCTGTATATATACACTGTACAGTACCACTCCTCCTGTATATATACACCGCACAGTGCCACTCCTCCTGTCCTGTATATATACACTGCACAGTACCACTCCTCCTGTATATATACACCGCACAGTGCCACTCCTCCTGTCCTGTATATATACACTGCACAGTGCCACTCCTCCTGTCCTGTATATATACACTGCACAGTACCACTCCTCCTGTCCTGTATATATACACTGTACAGTACCACTCCTCCTGTCCTGTATATATACACTGCACAGTACCACTCCTCCTGTATATATACACTGCACAGTACCACTCCTCCTGTATATATACACTGCACAGTACCACTCCTCCTGTCCTGTATATATACACTGCACAGCACCACTCCTCCTGTATATATACACTGCACAGGACCACTCTTCCTGTCCTGTATATATACACTGCACAGCACCACTCCTCCTGTATATATACACTGCACAGTACCACTCCTCCTGTCCTGTATATATACACTGCACAGCACCACTCCTCCTGTATATATACACTGCACAGTACCACTCCTCCTATCCTGTATATATACACTGGACAGTACCACTCCTCCTGTATATATACACTGCACAGTACCACTCCTCCTGTCCTGTATATATACACTGCACAGTACCACTCCTCCTGTCCTGTATATATACACTGCACAGTACCACTCCTCCTGTCCTGTATATATACACTGCACAGTACCACTCCTCCTGTCCTGTATATATACACTGCACAGTACCACTCCTCCTGTCCTGTATATATACACTGCACAGTACCACTCCTCCTGTCCTGTATATATACACTACACAGTACTACTCCTCCTGTCCTGTATATATACACTGCACAGTACCACTCCTCCTGTCCTGTATATATACACTGCACAGTACCACTCCTCCTGTATATATACACTGCACAGTACCACTCCTCCTGTCCTGTATATATACACTGCACAGTACCACTCCTCCTGTCCTGTATATATACACTGCACAGTACCGCTCCTCCTGTCCTGTATATATACACTGCACAGTACCACTCCTGTCCTGTATATACACTGCACAGTACCACTCCTCCTGTCCTGTATATATACACTGCACAGTACCACTCCTCCTGTGTATATATACACTGCACAGTACCACTCCTCCTGTGTATATATACACTGCACAGTACCACTCCTCCTGTCCTGTATATATACACTGCACAGTACCACTCCTCCTGTTTATATACACTGCACAGTACCACTCCTCCTGTCCTGTATATATACACTGCACAGTACCACTCCTCCTGTCCTGTATATATACACTGCACAGTACCACTCCTCCTGTCCTGTATATATACACTGCACAGTACCACTCCTCCTGTCCTGTATATATACACTGCACAGTACCACTCCTCCTGTCCTGTATATATACACTGCACAGTACCACCCCTCCTGTCCTGTATATATACACTGCACAGTACCACTCCTCCTGTCCTGTATATATACACTGCACAGTACCACTCCTCCTGTCCTGTATATATACACTGCACAGTACCACTCCTCCTGTCCTGTATATATACACTGCACAGTACCACCCCTCCTGTCCTGTATATATACACTGCACAGTACCACTCCTCCTGTCCTGTATATATACACTGCACAGTACCACTCCTCCTGTCCTGTATATATACACTGCACAGTACCACCCCTCCTGTCCTGTATATATACACTGCACAGTACCACTCCTCCTGTCCTGTATATATACACTGCACAGTACCACTCCTCCTGTCCTGTATATATACACTGCACAGTACCACTCCTCCTGTCCTGTATATATACACTGCACAGTACCACTCCTCCTGTCCTGTATATATACACTACACAGTACTACTCCTCCTGTCCTGTATATATACACTGCACAGTACCACTCCTCCTGTCCTGTATATATACACTGCACAGTACCACTCCTCCTGTCCTGTATATATACACTACACAGTACTACTCCTCCTGTCCTGTATATATACACTGCACAGTACCACTCCTCCTGTCCTGTACATATACACTGCACAGTACCGCTCCTCCTGTCCTGTATATATACACTGCACAGTACCACTCCTCCTGTCCTGTATATACACTGCACAGTACCACTCCTCCTGTCCTGTATATATACACTGCACAGTACCACTCCTCCTGTCCTGTATAAATACACTGCACAGTACCACTCCTCCTGTCCTGTATATATACACTGCACAGTACCACTCCTCCTGTCCTGTATATATACACCGCACAGTGCCACTCCTCCTGTCCTGTATATATACACCGCACAGTGCCACTCCTCCTGTATATATACACTGCACAGTACCACTCCTCCTGTATATATACACCGCACAGTGCCACTCCTCCTGTCCTGTATATATACACTGCACAGTACCACTCCTCCTGTATATATACACCGCACAGTGCCACTCCTCCTGTCCTGTATATATACACTGCACAGTACCACTCCTCCTGTCCTGTATATATACACTGCACAGTACCACTCCTCCTGTATATATACACCGCACAGTGCCACTCCTCCTGTCCTGTATATATACACTGCACAGTGCCACTCCTCCTGTCCTGTATATATACACTGTACAGTACCACTCCTCCTGTATATATACACCGCACAATGCCACTCCTCCTGTCCTGTATATATACACTGCACAGTGCCACTCCTCCTGTCCTGTATATATACACTGCACAGTACTACTCCTCCTGTCCTGTATATATACACTGCACAGTACCACTCCTCCTGTCCTGTATATATACACTGCACAGTACCACTCCTCCTGTATATATACACCGCACAGTGCCACTCCTCCTGTCCTGTATATATACACTGCACAGTACCACTCCTCCTGTCCTGTATATATACACTACACAGTACTACTCCTCCTGTCCTGTATATATACACTGCACAGTACCACTCCTCCTGTCCTGTATATATACACTGCACAGTACCGCTCCTCCTGTCCTGTATATATACACTGCACAGTACCACTCCTCCTGTCCTGTATATACACTGCACAGTACCACTCCTCCTGTCCTGCATATATACACTGCACAGTACCACTCCTCCTGTCCTGTATATATACACTGCACAGTGCCACTCCTCCTGTCCTGTATATATACACTGTACAGTACCACTCCTCCTGTATATATACACCGCACAGTGCCACTCCTCCTGTCCTGTATATATACACTGCACAGTACCACTCCTCCTGTATATATACACCGCACAGTGCCACTCCTCCTGTCCTGTATATATACACTGCACAGTACCACTCCTCCTGTCCTGTATATATACACTACACAGTACTACTCCTCCTGTCCTGTATATATACACTGCACAGTACCACTCCTCCTGTCCTGTATATATACACTGCACAGTACCGCTCCTCCTGTCCTGTATATATACACTGCACAGTACCACTCCTCCTGTCCTGTATATACACTGCACAGTACCACTCCTCCTGTCCTGTATATATACACCGCACAGTGCCACTCCTCCTGTCCTGTATATATACACTGCACAGTACCACTCCTCCTGTCCTGTATATACACTACACAGTACTACTCCTCCTGTCCTGTATATATACACTGCACAGTACCACTCCTCCTGTCCTGTATATATACACTGCACAGTACCGCTCCTCCTGTCCTGTATATATACACTGCACAGTACCACTCCTCCTGTCCTGTATATACACTGCACAGTGCCACTCCTCCTGTCCTGTATATATACACTGCACAGTACCACTCCTCCTGTCCTGTATATATACACTGCACAGTACCACTCCTCCTGTATATATACACCGCACAGTGCCACTCCTCCTGTCCTGTATATATACACTGCACAGTGCCACTCCTCCTGTCCTGTATATATACACTACACAGTACTACTCCTCCTGTCCTGTATATATACACTGCACAGTACCACTCCTCCTGTCCTGTATATATACACTGCACAGTACCGCTCCTCCTGTCCTGTATATATACACTGCACAGTACCACTCCTCCTGTCCTGTATATACACTGCACAGTACCACTCCTCCTGTCCTGTATATATACACTGCACAGTACCACTCCTCCTGTCCTGTATAAATACACTGCACAGTACCACTCCTCCTGTCCTGTATATATACACTGCACAGTACCACTACTCCTGTCCTGTATATATACACTGCACAGTACCACTCCTCCTGTCCTGTATATATACACCGCACAGTGCCACTCCTCCTGTCCTGTATATATACACTGCACAGTACCACTCCTCCTGTATATATACACCGCACAGTGCCACTCCTCCTGTCCTGTATATATACACTGCACAGTACCACTCCTCCTGTCCTGTATATATACACTACACAGTACTACTCCTCCTGTCCTGTATATATACACTGCACAGTACCACTCCTCCTGTCCTGTATATATACACTGCACAGTACCGCTCCTCCTGTCCTGTATATATACACTGCACAGTACCACTCCTCCTGTCCTGTATATACACTGCACAGTACCACTCCTCCTGTCCTGTATATATACACTGCACAGTACCACTCCTCCTGTCCTGTATAAATACACTGCACAGTACCACTCCTCCTGTCCTGTATATATACACTGCACAGTACCACTACTCCTGTCCTGTATATATACACTGCACAGTACCACTCCTCCTGTCCTGTATATATACACCGCACAGTGCCACTCCTCCTGTCCTGTATATATACACTGCACAGTACCACTCCTCCTGTATATATACACTGCACAGTACCACTCCTCCTGTCCTGTATATATACACTGCACAGTACCACTCCTCCTGTATATATACACCGCACAGTGCCACTCCTCCTGTCCTGTATATATACACTGCACAGTGCCACTCCTCCTGTCCTGTATATATACACTGTACAGTACCACTCCTCCTGTCCTGTATATATACACTGCACAGTACCACTCCTCCTCTCCTGTATATATACACTGCACAGTACCACTCCTCCTGTCCTGTATATATACACTGCACAGTACCACTCCTCCTGTATATATACACCGCACAGTGCCACTCCTCCTGTCCTGTATATATACACTGCACAGTGCCACTCCTCCTGTCCTGTATATATACACTGCACAGTACCACTCCTCCTGTCCTGTATATATACACTGTACAGTACCACTCCTCCTGTATATATACACCGCACAGTGCCACTCCTCCTGTCCTGTATATATACACTGCACAGTACCACTCCTCCTGTATATATACACCGCACAGTGCCACTCCTCCTGTCCTGTATATATACACTGCACAGTGCCACTCCTCCTGTCCTGTATATATACACTGCACAGTACCACTCCTCCTGTCCTGTATATATACACTGTACAGTACCACTCCTCCTGTCCTGTATATATACACTGCACAGTACCACTCCTCCTGTATATATACACCGCACAGTGCCACTCCTCCTGTCCTGTATATATACACCGCACAGTGCCACTCCTCCTGTCCTGTATATATACACTGCACAGTGCCACTCCTCCTGTCCTGTATATATACACTGCACAGTACCACTCCTCCTGTCCTGTATATATACACTGCACAGTACCACTCCTCCTGTCCTGTATATATACACTGCACAGCACCACTCCTCCTGTATATATACACTGCACAGTACCACTCCTCCTGTATATATACACTGCACAGTACCACTCCTCCTGTCCTGTATATATACACTGCACAGCACCACTCCTCCTGTATATATACACTGCACAGGACCACTCCTCCTATCCTGTATATATACACTGGACAGTACCACTCCTCCTGTATATATACACTGCACAGTACCACTCCTCCTGTCCTGTATATATACACTGCACAGTACCACTCCTCCTGTCCTCCTGTATATATACACTGCACAGTACCACCCCTCCTGTCCTGTATATATACACTGCACAGTACCACTCCTCCTGTCCTGTATATATACACTGCACAGTACCACTCCTCCTGTGTATATATACACTGCACAGTACCACTCCTCCTGTGTATATATACACTGCACAGTACCACTCCTCCTGTCCTGTTTATATACACTGCACAGTACCACTCCTCCTGTATATATACACCGCACAGTGCCACTCCTCCTGTCCTGTATATATACACTGCACAGTACCACTCCTCCTGTCCTGTATATATACACTGCACAGTACCACCCCTCCTGTCCTGTATATATACACTGCACAGTACCACTCCTCCTGTCCTGTATATATACACTGCACAGTACCACTCCTCCTGTCCTGGATATATACACTGCACAGTACCACTCCTCCTGTCCTGTATATATACACTGCACAGTACCACTCCTCCTGTCCTGTATATATACACTGCACAGTACCACTCCTCCTGTCCTGTATATATACACTGCACAGTACCACTCCTCCTGTCCTGTATATATACACTGCACAGTACCACCCCTCCTGTCCTGTATATATACACTGCACAGTACCACTCCTCCTGTCCTGTATATATACACTGCACAGTACCACTCCTCCTTTCCTGTATATATACACTGCACAGTACCACTCCTCCTGTCCTGTATATATACACTGCACAGTACCACCCCTCCTGTCCTGTATATATACACTGCACAGTACCACTCCTCCTGTCCTGTATATATACACTGCACAGTACCACTCCTCCTGTCCTGTATATATACACTGCACAGTACCACCCCTCCTGTCCTGTATATATACACTGCACAGTACCACTCCTCCTGTCCTGTATATATACACTGCACAGTACCACTCCTCCTGTCCTGTATATATACACTGCACAGTACCACTCCTCCTGTCCTGTATACACTACACAGTACTACTCCTCCTGTCCTGTATATATACACTGCACAGTACCACTCCTCCTGTCCTGTATATATACACTGCACAGTACCACTCCTCCTGTCCTGTATATATACACTACACAGTACTACTCCTCCTGTCCTGTATATATACACTGCACAGTACCACTCCTCCTGTCCTGTATATATACACTGCACAGTACCACTCCTCCTGTCCTGTATATATACACTACACAGTACCACTCCTCCTGTGTATATATACACTGCACAGTACCACTCCTCCTGTCCTGTATATATACACTGCACAGTACCGCTCCTCCTGTCCTGTATATATACACTGCACAGTACCACTCCTCCTGTCCTGTATATATACACTGCACAGTACCGCTCCTCCTGTCCTGTATATATACACTGCACAGTACCACTCCTCCTGTCCTGTATATACACTGCACAGTACCACTCCTCCTGTCCTGTATATATACACTGCACAGTACCACTCCTCCTGTCCTGTATAAATACACTGCACAGTACCACTCCTCCTGTCCTGTATATATACACTGCACAGTACCACTCCTCCTGTCCTGTATATATACACTGCACAGTACCACTCCTCCTGTATATATACACTGCACAGTACCACTCCTCCTGTCCTGTATATATACACTGCACAGTACCACTCCTCCTGTCCTGTATATATACACCGCACAGTGCCACTCCTCCTGTCCTGTATATATACACCGCACAGTGCCACTCCTCCTGTATATATACACTGCACAGTACCACTCCTCCTGTATATATACACTGCACAGTACCACTCCTCCTGTATATATACACTGCACAGTGCCACTCCTCCTGTATATATACACTGCACAGTACCACTCCTCCTGTATATATACACTGCACAGTGCCACTCCTCCTGTATATATACACTGCACAGTACCACTTCTCCTGTCCTGTATATATACACCGCACAGTGCCACTCCTCCTGTATATATACACTGCACAGTACCACTTCTCCTGTCCTGTATATATACACCGCACAGTGCCACTCCTCCTGTCCTGTATATATACACTGCACAGTGCCACTCCTCCTGTCTTGTATATATACACTGCACAGTACCGCTCCTCCTGTCCTGTATATATACACTGCACAGTACCACTCCTCCTGTCCTGTATATATACACTGCACAGTACCACTCCTCCTGTCCTGTATATATACACTGCACAGTACCACTCCTCCTGTATATACACTGCACAGTACCACTCCTCCTGTATATATACACTGCACAGTACCACTCCTCCTGTATATATACACTGCACAGTACCGCTCCTCCTGTCCTGTATATATACACTGCACAGTACCACTCCTCCTGTCCTGTATATATACACTGCACAGTACCACTCCTCCTGTCCTGTATATATACACTGCACAGTACCACTCCTCCTGTATATATACACTGCACAGCACCACTCCTCCTGTCCTGTATATATACACTGCACAGTACCACTCCTCCTGTCCTGTATATATACACTGCACAGTACCACTCCTCCTGTCCTGTATATATACACTGCACAGTACCACTCCTCCTGTCCTGTATATATACACTGCACCGTACCACTCCTCCTGTCCTGTATATATACACTGCACAGTACCACTCCTCCTGTATATATACACTGCACAGTACCACTCCTCCTGTATATATACACTGCACAGTGCCACTCCTCCTGTCCTGTATATATACACTGCACAGTACCACTCCTCCTGTCCTGTATATATACACTGCACAGTACCACTCCTCCTGTCCTGTATATATACACTGCACAGTACCACTCCTCCTGTATATATACACTGCACAGTACCACTCCTCCTGTCCTGTATATATACACTGCTCAGTACCACTCCTCCTGTCCTGTATATATACACTGCACAGTACCACTCCTCCTGTATATATACACTGCACAGTACCACTCCTCCTGTATATATACACTGCACAGTACCACTCCTCCTGTCCTGTATATATACACTGCACAGTACCACTCCGCCTGTCCTGTATATATACACTGCACAGTACCACTCCTCCTGTATATATACACCGCACAGTGCCACTCCTCCTGTCCTGTATATATACATTGCACAGTACCACTCCTCCTGTATATATACACCGCACAGTGCCACTCCTCCTGTCCTGTATATATACACTGCACAGTGCCACTCCTCCTGTCCTGTATATATACACTGCACAGTACCACTCCTCCTGTCCTGTATATATACACTGCACAGTACCACTCCTCCTGTCCTGTATATATACACTGCACAGTACCACTCCCCCTGTATATATACACTGCACAGTACTACTCCTCCAGTCCTGTATATATACACTGCACAGTACCACTCCTCCTGTATATATACACCGCACAGTGCCACTCCTCCTGTCCTGTATAAATACACTGCACAGTACCATTCCTCCTGTATATATACACTGCACAGTACCACTCCTCCTGTCCTGTATATATACACTGCACAATACCACTCCTCCTGTATATATACACTGCACAGTACCACTCCTCCTGTCCTGTATATATACACTGCACAGTACCACTCCTCCTGTCCTGTATATATACACTGCACAGTACCACTCCTCCTGTCCTGTATATATACACTGCACAGTACCACTCCTCCTGTATATATACACCGCACAGTGCCACTCCTCCTGTCCTGTATATTACACCGCACAGTGCCACTCCTCCTGCCCTGTATATATACACTGCACAGTACCACTCCTCCTGTCCTGTATATATACACTGCACAGTACCACTCCTCCTGTCCTGTATATATACACTGCACAGTACCACTCCTCCTGTATATATACACTGCACAGTACCACTCCTCCTGTATATATACACTGCACAGTACCACTCCTCCTGTCCTGTATATATACACTGCACAGTGCCACTCCTCCTGTCCTGTATATATACACTGCACAGTACCACTCCTCCTGTCCTGTATATATACACTGCACAGTACCACTCCTCCTGTCCTGTATATATACACTGCACAGTACCACTCCTCCTGTATATATACACTGCACAGTACCACTCCTCCTGTATATATACACTGCACAGTACCACTCCTCCTGTCCTGTATATATACACTGCACAGTACCACTCCTCCTGTATATATACACTGCACAGTACCACTCCTCCTGTCCTGTATATATACACTGCACAGTACCACTCCTCCTGTCCTGTATATATACACTGCACAGTACCACTCCTCCTGTATATATACACCGCACAGTGCCACTCCTCCTGTCCTGTATATATACACTGCACAGTGCCACTCCTCCTGTCCTGTATATATACACTGTACAGTACCACTCCTCCTGTATATATACACCGCACAGTGCCACTCCTCCTGTCCTGTATATATACACTGCACAGTGCCACTTCTCCTGTCCTGTATATATACACTGCACAGTACCACTCCTCCTGTCCTGTATATATACACTGCACAGTACCACTCCTCCTGTCCTGTATATATACACTGCACAGTACCACTCCTCCTGTCCTGTATATATACACTGCACAGTACCACTCCTCCTGTCCTGTATATATACACTGCACAGTACCACTCCTCCTGTCCTGTATATATACACTGCACAGTACCGCTCCTCCTGTCCTGTATATATACACTGCACAGTACCACTCCTCCTGTCCTGTATATACACTGCACAGTACCACTCCTCCTGTCCTGTATATATACACTGCACAGTACCACTCCTCCTGTGTATATATACACTGCACAGTACCACTCCTCCTGTGTATATATACACTGCACAGTACCACTCCTCCTGTCCTGTATATATACACTGCACAGTACCACTCCTCCTGTATATATACACTGCACAGTACCACTCCTGTCCTGTATATATACACTGCACAGTACCACTCCTCCTGTCCTGTATATATACACTGCACAGTACCACTCCTCCTGTCCTGTATATATACACTGCACAGTACCACTCCTCCTGTCCTGTATATATACACTGCACAGTACCACTCCTCCTGTCCTGTATATATACACTGCACAGTACCACCCCTCCTGTCCTGTATATATACACTGCACAGTACCACTCCTCCTGTCCTGTATATATACACTGCACAGTACCACTCCTCCTGTCCTGTATATATACACTGCACAGTACCACTCCTCCTGTCCTGTATATATACACTGCACAGTACCACCCCTCCTGTCCTGTATATATACACTGCACAGTACCACTCCTCCTGTCCTGTATATATACACTGCACAGTACCACTCCTCCTGTCCTGTATATATACACTGCACAGTACCACCCCTCCTGTCCTGTATATATACACTGCACAGTACCACTCCTCCTGTCCTGTATATATACACTGCACAGTACCACTCCTCCTGTCCTGTATATATACACTGCACAGTACCACTCCTCCTGTCCTGTATATATACACTGCACAGTACCACTCCTCCTGTCCTGTATATATACACTGCACAGTACCACTCCTCCTGTCCTGTATATATACACTACACAGTACTACTCCTCCTGTCCTGTATATATACACTGCACAGTACCACTCCTCCTGTCCTGTATATATACACTGCACAGTACCGCTCCTCCTGTCCTGTATATATACACTGCACAGTACCACTCCTCCTGTCCTGTATATACACTGCACAGTACCGCTCCTCCTGTCCTGTATATATACACTGCACAGTACCACTCCTCCTGTCCTGTATATATACACTGCACAGTACCACTCCTCCTGTCCTGTATATATACACTGCACAGTACCACTCCTCCTGTCCTGTGTATATACACTGCACAGTACCACTCCTCCTGTCCTGTATATATACACTACACAGTACCACTCCTCCTGTCCTGTATATATACACTGCACAGTACCGCTCCTCCTGTCCTGTGTATATACACTGCACAGTACCACTCCTCCTGTCCTGTATATATACACTGCACAGTACCACTCCTCCTGTCCTGTATATATACACTGCACAGTACCACTCCTCCTGTCCTGTGTATATACACTGCACAGTACCACTCCTCCTGTCCTGTATATATACACTGCACAGTACCACTCCTCCTGTCCTGTATATATACACTGCACAGTACCGCTCCTCCTGTCCTGTGTATATACACTGCACAGTACCACTCCTCCTGTCCTGTATATATACACTGCACAGTACCGCTCCTCCTGTCCTGTATATATACACTGCACAGTACCACTCCTCCTGTCCTGTATATATACACTGCACAGTACTACTCCTCCTGTATATATACACTGCACAGTACCACTCCTCCTGTCCTGTATATATACACTGCACAGTACCACTCCTCCTGTCCTGTATATATACACTGCACAGTACCACTCCTCCTGTCCTGTATATATACACTGCACAGTACTACTCCTCCTGTATATATACACTGCACAGTACCACTCCTCCTGTCCTGTATATATACACTGCACAGTACCACTCCTCCTGTCCTGTATATATACACTGCACAGTACCGCTCCTCCTGTCCTGTATATATACACTGCACAGTACCACTCCTGTCCTATATATATACACTGCACAGTACCACTCCTCCTGTCCTGTATATATACACTGCACAGTACCACTCCTCCTGTCCTGTATATATACACTGCACAGTACCACTCCTCCTGTCCTGTATATATACACTGCACAGTACTACTCCTCCTGTATATATACACTGCACAGTACCACTCCTCCTGTCCTGTATATATACACTGCACAGTACCACTCCTCCTGTCCTGTATATATACACTGCACAGTACTACTCCTCCTGTATATAAACACTGCACAGTACCACTCCTCCTGTCCTGTGTATATACACTGCACAGTACCACTCCTCCTGTCCTGTATATATACACTGCACAGTACCACTCCTCCTGTCCTGTATATATACACTGCACAGTAACACTCCTCCTGTCCTGTATATATACACTGCACAGTACTCCTCCTCCTGTATATATACACTGCACAGTACCACTCCTCCTATCCTGTATATATACACTGCACAGTACCACTCCTCCTGTCCTGTATATATACACTGCACAGTACTACTCCTCCTGTATATATACACTGCACAGTACCACTCCTCCTGTCCTGTATATATACACTGCACAGTACCGCTCCTCCTGTCCTGTATATATACACTGCACAGTACCACTCCTCCTGTCCTGTATATATACACTGCACAGTACCACTCCTCCTGTCCTGTATATATACACTGCACAGTACCACTCCTCCTGTATATATACACTGCACAGTACCACTCCTCCTGTATATATACACTGCACAGTACCACTCCTCCTGTATATATACACTGCACAGTACCACTCCTCCTGTCCTGTATATATACACTGCACATACCACTCCTCCTGTCCTGTATATATACACTGCACAGTACTGCTCCTCCTGTATATATACACTGCACAGTACCACTCCTCCTGTCCTGTATATATACACTGCACAGTACCACTCCTCCTGTCCTGTATATATACACTGCACAGTACCACTCTTCCTGTCCTGTATATATATATATATATATATATATACTCTGCATCGTACCACTCCTCCTGTCCTGTATATATACACTGCACAGCACCACTCCTCCTGTCCTGTATATACACTGCACAGTACCACTCCTCCTGTCCTGTATATATACGCTGCACAGTACCACTCCTACTGTCCTGTATATATACACTGCACAGTACCACTCCTCCTGTCCTGTATATATACACTGCACAGTACCACTCCTCCTGTATATATACACTGCACAGTAACGGTCCTCCTGCCCTGTATATATACACTGCACAGTACCACTCCTCCTGTATATATACACTGCACAGTACCACTCCTCCTGTATATATACACTGCACAGTACCACTCCTCCTGTATATATACACTGCACAGTACCACTCCTCCTGTACATATACACTGCACAGTACCACTCCTCCTGTCCTGTATATATACACTGCACAGTACCACTCCTCCTGTGTATATATACTGCACAGTACCACTCCTCCTGTCCTGTATATATACACTGCACAGTACCACTCCTCCTGTATATATACACTGCACATTACCACTCCTCCTGTCCTGTATATATATACTGCACAGTACCACTCCTCCTGTCCTGTATATATACACTGCACAGTACCGCTCCTCCTGTCCTGTGTATATACACTGCACAGTACCACTCCTCCTGTCCTGTATATATACACTGCACAGTACCACTCCTCCTGTCCTGTATATATACACTGCACAGTACCACTCCTCCTGTCCTGTATATATACACTGCACAGTACCACTCCTCCTGTCCTGTATATATATATATATATATATATATATATATATATATATATACTCTGCATCGTACCACTCCTCCTGTCCTGTATATATACACTGCACAGTACCACTCCTCCTGTCCTGTATATATACACTGCACAGTACCACTCCTCCTGTCCTGTATATATACACTGCACAGTACCACTCTTCCTGTCCTGTATATATATATATATATATATATATATATATATATATATACTCTGCATCGTACCACTCTTCCTGTCCTGTATATATACACTGCACAGCACCACTCCTCCTGTCCTGTATATATACACTGCACAGTACCACTCCTCCTGTATATATACACTGCACATTACCACTCCTCCTGTCCTGTATATATACACTGCACAGTACCACTCCTCCTGTCCTGTATATATACACTGCACAGTACCACTCCTCCTGTATATATACACTGCACATTACCACTCCTCCTGTCCTGTATATATACACTGCACAGTACCACTCCTCCTGTCCTGTATATATACACTGCACAGTACCACTCCTCCTGTCCTGTATATATACACTGCACAGTACCACTCTTCCTGTCCTGTATATATATATATATATATATATATATATATATATATACTCTGCATCGTACCACTCTTCCTGTCCTGTATATATACACTGCACAGCACCACTCCTCCTGTCCTGTATATATACACTGCACAGTACCACTCCTCCTGTATATATACACTGCACAGTACCACTCCTCCTGTCCTGTATATATACACCGCACAGTGCCACTCCTCCTGTCCTGTATATATATACTGCACAGTACCACTCCTCCTGTCCTGTATATATACACTGCACAGTACCGCTCCTCCTGTCCTGTGTATATACACTGCACAGTACCACTCCTCCTCTCCTGTATATATACACTGCACAGTACCACTCCTCCTGTCCTGTATATATACACTGCACAGTACCACTCCTCCTGTCCTGTATATATACACTGCACAGTACCACTCCTCCTGTCCTGTATATATACACTGCACAGTACCACTCCTCCTGTATATATACACTGCACAGTACCACTCCTCCTGTCCTGTATATATACACTGCACAGTACCACTCCTCCTGTATATATACACTGCACAGCACCACTCCTCCTGTCCTGTATATATACACTGCACAGTACCACTCCTCCTGTATATATACACTGCACAGCACCACTCCTCCTGTCCTGTATATATACACTGCACAGTACCACTCCTCCTGTCCTGTATATATACACTGCACAGTACCACTCCTCCTGTATATATACAATGCACAGTACCACTCCTCCTGTCCTGTATATATACACTGCACAGTACCACTCCTCCTGTCCTGTATATATACACTGCACAGCACCACTCCTCCTGTCCTGTATATATACACTGCACAGCACCACTCCTCCTGTCCTGTATATATACACTGTACAGTACCACTCCTCCTGTCCTGTATATATACACTGCACAGTACCACTCCTCCTGTCCTGTATATATACACTGCACAGTACCACTCCTCCTGTCCTGTATATATACACTGCACAGTACCACTCCTCCTGTCCTGTATATATACACTGCACAGTACCACTCCTCCTGTATATATACACTGCACAGTACCACTCCTCCTGTCCTGTATATATATATACTGCACAGTACCACTCCTCCTGTCCTGTATATATACACTGCACAGTACTACTACTCCTGTCCTGTATATATACACTGCACAGTACTACTCCTCCTGTCCTGTATATATATATATACAGTCATGGCCAAAAGTTTTGACACCCCTGCAATTCTGTCAGATAATACTCAGTTTCTTCCTGAAAATGATTGCAATCACAAATTATTTGGTATTATCTTCATTTAATTTGTCTTAAATGAAAAAACACCAAAGAGAATGAAGCAAAAAGCAAAACATTGATCATTTCACACAAAACTCCAAAAATGGGCCAGACAAAAGTATTGGCCCCCTCAGCCTAATACTTGGCTGCACAACCTTTAGCCAAAATAACTGCGACCAACCGCTTCCGGTAACCATCAATGAGTTTCTTACAATGTTCTGCTGGAATTTTAGACCATTCTTCTTTGGCAAACTGCTCCAGGTCCCTGATATTTGAAGGCGCCTTCTCCAAACTGCCATGTTTAGATCTCTCCACAGGTGTTCTATGGGATTCAGGTCTGGACTCATTGCTGCCACCTTAGAAGTCTCCAGTGCTTTCTCTCAAACCATTTTCTAGTGCTTTTTGAAGTGTGTTTTGGGTCATTGTCCTGCTGGAAGACCCATGACCTCTGAGGGAGACCCAGCTTTCTCACACTGGGCCCTACATTATGCTGCAAAATTTGTTGGTAGTCTTCAGACTTCATAATGCCATGCACACGGTCAAGCAGTCCAGTGCCAGAGGCAGCAAAGCAAACCCAAAACATCAGGGAACCTCCGCCATGTTTGACTGTAGGGACCGTGTTCTTTTCTTTGAATGCCTCTTTTTTTCTCCTGTAAACTCTATGTTGATGCCTTTGCCCAAAAAGCTCTACTTTTGTCTCATCTAACCAGAGAACATTCTTCCAAAACGTTTTAGGCTTTTTCAGGTAAGTTTTGGCAAACTCCAGCCTGGCTTTTTTATGCCTCGGGGTAAGAAGTGGGGTCTTCCTGGGTCTCCTACCATACAGTCCCTTTTCATTCAGACGCCGACGGATAGTACGGGTTGACACTGTTGTACCCTCGGACTGCAGGGCAGCTTGAACTTGTTTGGATGTTAGTCGAGGTTCTTTATCCAACATCCGCACAATCTTGCGTTGAAATCTCTTGTCAATTTTTCTTTTCAGTCCACATCTAGGGAGGTTAGCCACAGTGCCATGGGCTTTACACTTCTTGATGACACTGCGCACGGTAGACACAGGAACATTCAGGTCTTTGGAGATGGACTTGTAGCCTTGAGATTGCTCATGCTTCCTCACAATTTGGTTTCTCACGTCCTCAGACAGTTCTTTGGTCTTCTTTCTTTTCTCCATGCTCAATGTGGTCACACAAGGACACAGGACAGAGGTTGAGTCAACTTTAATCCATGTCAACTGGCTGCAAGTGTGATTTAGTTATTGCCAACACCTGTTAGGTGCCACAGGTAAGTTACAGGTGCTGTTAATTACACAAATTAGAGAAGCATCACATGAGTTTTTGAACAGTGCCAATACTTTTGTCCACCCCCTTTTGTATGTTTATGCTTTTTGCGTTTTTTCATTTAAGACAAATTAAATGAAGATAATAATACCAAATAATTTGTTTTGCAATCATTTTCAGGAAGAAAATGATTATTATCGGACAGAATCGTAGGGGTGTCAATATTTTTGGCCATGACTGTATATATACTCTGAATCGTACCACTCCTCCTGTCCTGTATATATACACTGCACAGTACCACTCCTCCTGTCCTGTATATATACACTGCACAGTACCGCTCCTGTATATATACACTGCACAGTACCACTCCTGTATATATACACTGCACAGTACCACTCCTGTATATATACACTGCACAGTACCACTCCTCCTGTCCTGTATATATACAATGCACAGTACCACTCCTCCTGTCCTGTATATATACACTGCACAGTACCACTCCTCCTGTCCTGTATATACACTGCACAGTACCGCTCCTCCTGTATATATACACTGCACAGTACCACTCCTCCTGTATATATATACACTGCACAGTACCACTCCTCCTGTATATATACACTGCACAGTACCACTCCTCCTGTATATACACTGCACAGTACCGCTCCTCCTGTATATATACACTGCACAGTACCACTCCTCCTGTCCTGTATATATACACTGCACAGTACCACTCCTCCTGTCCTGTATATACACTGCACAGTACCGCTCCTCCTGTATATATACACTGCACAGTACCACTCCTCCTGTATATACACTGCACAGTACCGCTCCTCCTGTATATATACACTGCACAGTACCACTCCTCCTGTCCTGTATATATACACTGCACAGTACCACTCCTCCTGTCCTGTATATACACTGCACAGTACCACTCCTCCTGTATATATACACTGCACAGTACCACTCCTCCTGTATATATATACACTGCACAGTACCACTCCTCCTGTATATATACACTGCACAGTACCACTCCTCCTGTATATACACTGCACAGTACCGCTCCTCCTGTATATATACACTGCACAGTACCACTCCTCCTGTCCTGTATATATACAATGCACAGTACCACTCCTCCTGTATATATACACTGCACAGTACCACTCCTCCTGTATATATACACTGCACAGTACCACTCCTCCTGTCCTGTATATATACACTGCACAGTACCACTCCTCCTGTATATATATACACTGCACAGTACCACTCCTCCTGTATATATACACTGCACAGTACCACTCCTCCTGTATATACACTGCACAGTACTGCTCCTCCTGTATATATACACTGCACAGTACCACTCCTCCTGTCCTGTATATATACACTGCACAGTACCACTCCTCCTGTCCTGTATATATACACTGCACAGTACCACTCCTCCTGTCCTGTATATATACACTGCACAGCACCACTCCTCCTGTATATATACACTGCACAGTGCCACTCCTCCTGTCCTGTATATATACACTGCACAGTACCACTCCTCCTGTCCTGTATATATACACTGCACAGTACCACTCCTCCTGTCCTGTATATATACACTGCACAGCACCACTCCTCCTGTATATATACACTGCACAGTACCACTCCTCCTGTCCTGTATATATACACTGCACAGCACCACTCCTCCTGTATATATACACTGCACAGTGCCACTCCTCCTGTCCTGTATATATACACTGCACAGTACCACTCCTCCTGTATATATACACTGCACAGTACCACTCCTCCTGTATATATACACTGCACAGTGCCACTCCTCCTGTCCTGTATATATACACTGCACAGTACTGCTCCTCCTGTCCTGTATATATACACTGCACAGTACCACTCCTCCTGTATATATACACTGCACAGTACCACTCCTCCTGTCCTGTATATATACACTGCACAGTACCACTCCTCCTGTCCTGTATATATACACTGCACAGTACTCCTCCTCCTGTATATATACACTGCACAGTACCACTCCTCCTATCCTGTATATATACACTGCACAGTACCACTCCTCCTGTCCTGTATATATACACTGCACAGTACCACTCCTCCTGTATATATATACACTGCACAGTACCACTCCTCCTGTATATATACACTGCACAGTACCACTCCTCCTGTATATACACTGCACAGTACTGCTCCTCCTGTATATATACACTGCACAGTACCACTCCTCCTGTCCTGTATATATACACTGCACAGTACCACTCCTCCTGTCCTGTATATATACACTGCACAGTACCACTCCTCCTGTCCTGTATATATACACTGCACAGCACCACTCCTCCTGTATATATACACTGCACAGTGCCACTCCTCCTGTCCTGTATATATACACTGCACAGTACCACTCCTCCTGTCCTGTATATATACACTGCACAGTACTGCTCCTCCTGTCCTGTATATATACACTGCACAGTACCACTCCTCCTGTATATATACACTGCACAGTACCACTCCTCCTGTCCTGTATATATACACTGCACAGTACCACTCCTCCTGTCCTGTATATATACACTGCACAGTACCACTCCTCCTGTATATATACACTGCACAGTACCACTCCTCCTGTCCTGTATATATACACTGCACAGTACCACTCCTCCTGTCCTGTATATATACACTGCACAGTACCACTCCTCCTGTATATATACACTGCACAGTACCACTCCTCCTGTCCTGTATATATACACTGCACAGTACCACTCCTCCTGTCCTGTATATATACAATGCACAGTACCACTCCTCCTGTCCTGTATATATACACTGCACAGTACCACTCCTCCTGTATATATACAATGCACAGTACCACTCCTCCTGTCCTGTATATACACTGCACAGTACCACTCCTCCTGTATATATACACTGCACAGTACTGCTCCTCCTGTCTTGTATATATACACTGCACAGTACCACTCCTCCTGTCCTGTATATATACACTGCACAGTACCACTCCTCCTGTATATATACACTGCACAGTACCACTCCTCCTGTATATATACACTGCACAATACCACTCCTCCTGTATATATACACTGCACAGTACTCCTCCTGTATATATACACTGCACAATACCACTCCTCCTGTATATATACACTGCACAGTACCACTCCTCCTGTATATATACACTGCACAGTACCACTCCTCCTGTATATATACACTGCACAGTACCACTCCTCCTGTATATATACACTGCACAGTACCACTCCTCCTGTATATATACACTGCACAGTACCACTCCTCCTGTATATATACAATGCACAGTACCACTCCTCCTGTATATATACACTGCACAGTACCACTCCTCCTGTATATATACCCTGCACAGTACCACTCCTCCTGTATATATACACTGCACAGTACCACTCCTCCTGTATATATACACTGCACAGTACCACTCCTCCTGTCCTGTATATATACACTGCACAGTACCACTCCTCCTGTCCTGTATATATACTGCACAGTACCACTCCTCCTGTCCTGTATATATACACTGCACAGTACCACTCCTCCTGTATATATACCCTGCACAGTACCACTCCTCCTGTATATATACAATGCACAGTACCACTCCTCCTGTATATATACACTGCACAGTACCACTCCTCCTGTATATATACAATGCACAGTACCACTCCTCCTGTATATATACACTGCACAGTACCACTCCTCCTGTATATATACAATGCACAGTACCACTCCTCCTGTATATATACACTGCACAGTACCACTCCTCCTGTATATATACACTGCACAGTACCACTCCTCCTGTATATATACACTGCACAGTACCACTCCTCCTGTCCTGTATATATACACTGCACAGTAACGGTCCTCCTGCCCTGTATATATACACTGCACAGTACCACTCCTCCTGTCCTGTATATATACACTGCACAGTACCACTCTTCCTGTCCTGTATATATATATATATATATATATATATATATACTCTGCATCGTACCACTCCTCCTGTCCTGTATATATACACTGCACAGCACCACTCCTCCTGTCCTGTATATATACACTGCACAGTACCACTCCTCCTGTCCTGTATATATACACTGCACAGTACCACTCCTCCTGTCCTGTATATATACACTGCACAGTACCACTCTTCCTGTCCTGTATATATATATATATATATATATATATATATATATATATACTCTGCATCGTACCACTCCTCCTGTCCTGTATATATACACTGCACAGCACCACTCCTCCTGTCCTGTATATATACACTGCACAGCACCACTCCTCCTGTATATATACACTGCACAGTACCGCTCCTCCTGTCCTGTATATATACACTGCACAGTACCACTCCTCCTGTCCTGTATATATACACTGCACAGTACCACTCCTCCTGTATATATACACTGCACAGTACCGCTCCTCCTGTCCTGTATATATACACTGCACAGCACCACTCCTCCTGTCCTGTATATATACACTGCACAGTACCACTCCTCCTGTATATATATACTGCACAGTACCACTCCTCCTGTATATATACACTGCACAGTACCACTCCTCCTGTATATATACACTGCACAGCACCACTCCTCCTGTCCTGTATATATACACCGCACAGTACCACTCCTCCTGTCCTGTATATATACACTGCACAGTACCACTCCTCCTGTATATATACACTGCACAGTACCGCTCCTCCTGTCCTGTATATATACACTGCACAGTACCACTCCTCCTGTATATATACACTGCACAGTACCGCTCCTCCTGTCCTGTATATATACACTGCACAGTACCACTTCTACTGTCCTGTTCTCGGATAGGCGACATTGGTCTTTGGGAGGGTTAATATTGGTTTATTATTTTCAGGAATACTATGGGAAAAGAACCGGCGCTCTAAAGAAGCGATCAATCGTGCGCACTGCGACGGCATTCAAACATAGCTCTTCCGATAACGCCTTTAAGAGGAGCGTTGAAGAACACAACACAGTATAGGAAAATCCACTGATCGGGTGTCGTGGAGTGTTAGGCCGGCGTCACACACAGCGTAAAACAATACGGTCCGTATATTACGGCCGTAATACGCTGAAAAGTCCCGAAAAAAGTGGTCCGTAGCTCCTCCGTAGGCAGGGTGTGTCAGCGTTTTTTGCGCATGGCATCCTCCGTATGTAATCCGTATGGCATCCGTACTGCGTGGTTTTCTCGCAGGCTAGCAAAACCAACATACCGCTATAGAAGTGATCCATGTGTCCCAAAAAGAAAAGAAAATATATATATACTGTCTATATATATATATATATATATATATATATATATATATATATATATATATATATATGTGTGTGTGTCAGTAGACACATATATTAGAGAGAAAAGCCGGCAATTCAGTGCGGTGTACAGTAAAATCACACTGACTGCTTACAGTAGAATAGGTAGAATAAATGTGTACACATAGAATAGGTATATATATATATATATATGTCAGTGAGACACATATATGTATATATATTAATATTTATTCCAGCGCTAGACAGCTTGAAAGCCGGTAATTCAATTACCGGCTTTTTCTTTCTCCTTCCTAAAACCCGACATGATTTGAGACATGGTTTACATACAGTAAACCATGTCTTCTCTCCATTTTTTTTGCAGATTCCACACTACTAATGTCAGTAGTGTGTATCTGCAAAATTTGGCCGTTCTAGCTCTTAAAATAAAGGGTTAAATGGCGGAAAAAATTGGCGTGGGCTCCCGCGCAATTTTCTCCGCCAGAGTAGTAAAGCCAGTGACTGAGGGCAGATATTAATAGCCTGGAGAGGGTCCATGGTTATTGGCCCCCCCCCTGGCTAAAAATATCTGCCCCCAGCCACCCCAGAAAAGGCACATCTGGAAGATGCGCCTATTCTGGCACTTGGCCACTCTCTTCCCATTCCCGTGTAGCGGTGGGATATGGGGTAATGAAGGGTTAATGCCACCTTGCTATTGTAAGGGGACATTAAGCCTAATTAATAATGGAGAGGCGTCAATTATGACACCTATCCATTATTAATCCAATTGTAGTGAAGGGTTAAATAAAACACAAACACATTATTTAAAATTATTTTAATTAAATAAAAACAAAGGTTGTTGCAGTATTTTATTCAACGCCCAATCCAGTCACTGAAGACCCTCGTTCTGTGAGTAAAAAAACATAATAAACCAACAATATACTTACCCTCCGCAGATCTGTAACGTCCAACGATGTAAATCCTTCTGAAGGGGTTAAAACATTTTGCAGCAAGGAGCTGTGCTAATGCAGGCTGCTCCTCGCTGCAAAACCCCAGGGAATGAGGCTAAAAATAGATCAATGATCTATATTTAGCTTCATTGGCGGTGAGGCGCCCTCTGCTGGCTGTTCATAGATCGTGGGAACTTACCTAGAAAGCTCCCTGGGTATTGGAATTACCGGCTTTCAAGCTGTATAGCGCTGGAATAAATATTAATATATATACATATATGTGTCTCACTGACATATATATATATATATACCTATTCTATGTGTACACATTTATTCTACCTATTCTATTCTAAGCTGTCAGTGTGATTTTACTGTACACCGCACTGAATTGCCGGCTTTTCTCTCTAACAGCGCTGCGTATTTCTCGCAAGTCACACTGCTTGTCCGTGTGTAATCCGTATTTTTCACGCTTCCATAGACTTTCATTGGCGTATTTCTTGCGCAGTACGGTGACAAACGCAGCATGCTGCGATTTTGTACGGCCGTAGAAAGCCGTATAATACTGATCAGTAAAATACGGCAGATAGGAGCAGGGGCATAGAGAATAATTGTGCCGTATTTTTTGCGAGTTTTACGGGCGTAGATTCTGCGCTCTTACGTCCGTAAAACTCGCAAGTGTGACGCCGGCCTTATAGTCTGTGGGCTGGTGGGGTTTGTGTGGCATTGCTCCTTTTTTGTTCCAGTACGGCCCTGGACAGCTCTGCAGGGAGGCCGCCATACTTTGTACTGGTTTTATTCCCTGCACATAGTAGGGCAGCTGAAGGGTTCAGGTAGCAGTGTCATCGCCCTGTGTTGTTCTGTAGCCCACATTCCCACCCTGACTATATACAGTGGCAACTAAGGGGTAGACAGCAGTTCCTTATGAATAGTAGGGTCAGTGGGTAAATGTGTCTACCTGTTTTACAATGGTATGGCCCAAATGTGAGCTGAGGTAAAACATTGCCAGAAGCTAAGAGGCACTAACATGTCCATACACAGGCACTAATGCCCTCACACTTCTGCCAGTATGTACTGCCGTGTGTGTGGCAGTAGTTTTTCTAATAGTCTTATCACACCTGTCTGCCATACTTCCTTGAGGCGGGATGGGAACTAAAGTTGACGTGTTCTAATATTGAGCTCCCATTTCCCAGCTCTGGATATTCACCACTTACGGTTGGAGGATTGGCAGTGATTACATGGTTTAGAGGAGCACACTTCCATTTATAAGGGGTTGACCCCGTCAGGCTGGGTTTACAGGAGGGATACCCTCCACGAGGCTGGAGGTTGTGGTGTGTATACAGAATGTAAACTTCACTCTTGTGAACCCAGCCTACAACTAATTATGTAATGGTGCATGTATCACTAATGCAGATGACGTTTGCGTGTGTCGCCATTTCTAATTCATCTATATATTTTGGCATGGGGGGACCCCATTTGACAGTTCGCAGCGGGGCCCATAACTTTAGTAGTTACGCCACTGCTCAGTAGTAAGCTCCGTTCTGTTCCCATATGTCTGTAGTAAGCTCCGTTCTGCTCCCATATCTCTGTAGTAAGCTCTGTTCTGCTCCCATATCTCATAGTAAGCTCTGTTCTGCTCCCATATCTCATAGTAAGCTCTGTTCTGCTCCCATATCTCATAGTAAGCTCTGTTCTGCTCCCATATCTCATAGTAAGCTCTGTTCTGCTCCCATATCTCTGTAGTAAGCTCTGTTCTGCTCCCATATGTCTGTAGTAAGCTCCGTTCTGCTCCCATATCTCATAGTAAGCTCTATTCTGCTCCCATATCTCATAGTAAGCTCTGTTCTGCTCCCATATCTCATAGTAAGCTCTGTTCTGCTCCCATATCTCTGTAGTAAGCTCTGTTCTGCTCCCATATGTCTGTAGTAAGCTCCGTTCTGCTCCCATATCTCTGTAGTAAGCTCTGTTCTGCTCCCATATCTCATAGTAAGCTCTGTTCTGCTCCCATATCTCATAGTAAGCTCTGTTCTGCTCCCATATCTCATAGTAAGCTCCGTTCTGCTCCCATATCTCATAGTAAGCTCTGTTCTGCTCCCATATCTCATAGTAAGCTCTGTTCTGCTCCCATATCTCATAGTAAGCTCTGTTCTGCTCCCATATCTCATAGTAAGCTCTGTTCTGCTCCCATATCTCTGTAGTAAGCTCTGTTCTGCTCCCATATGTCTGTAGTAAGCTCCGTTCTGCTCCCATATCTCATAGTAAGCTCTATTCTGCTCCCATATCTCATAGTAAGCTCTGTTCTGCTCCCATATCTCATAGTAAGCTCTGTTCTGCTCCCATATCTCTGTAGTAAGCTCTGTTCTGCTCCCATATGTCTGTAGTAAGCTCCGTTCTGCTCCCATATCTCTGTAGTAAGCTCTGTTCTGCTCCCATATCTCATAGTAAGCTCTGTTCTGCTCCCATATCTCATAGTAAGCTCTGTTCTGCTCCCATATCTCATAGTAAGCTCCGTTCTGCTCCCATATCTCATAGTAAGCTCTGTTCTGCTCCCATATCTCATAGTAAGCTCTGTTCTGCTCCCATATCTCATAGTAAGCTCTGTTCTGCTCCCATATCTCTGTAGTAAGCTCTGTTCTGCTCCCATATGTCTGTAGTAAGCTCCGTTCTGCTCCCATATCACTGTAGTAAGCTCTGTTCTGCTCCCTTATCTCTGGAGTAAGATCAGTTCTGCTCCCATATCTCATAGTAAGCTCTGTTCTGCTCCCATATCTCATAGTAAGCTCTGTTCTGCTCCCATATCTCATAGTAAGCTCTGTTCTGCTCCCATATCTCTGTAGTAAGCTCTGTTCTGCTCCCATATGTCTGTAGTAAGCTCCGTTCTGCTCCCATATCTCATAGTAAGCTCTGTTCTGCTCCCATATCTCATAGTAAGCTCTGTTCTGCTCCCATATCTCATAGTAAGCTCTGTTCTGCTCCCATATCTCTGTAGTAAGCTCTGTTCTGCTCCCATATGTCTGTAGTAAGCTCCGTTCTGCTCCCATATCACTGTAGTAAGCTCTGTTCTGCTCCCTTATCTCTGGAGTAAGATCAGTTCTGCTCCCATATCTCATAGTAAGCTCTGTTCTGCTCCCATATCTCATAGTAAGCTCTGTTCTGCTCCCATATCTCATAGTAAGCTCTGTTCTGCTCCCATATCTCTGTAGTAAGCTCTGTTCTGCTCCCATATGTCTGTAGTAAGCTCCGTTCTGCTCCCATATCTCATAGTAAGCTCTGTTCTGCTCCCATATCTCATAGTAAGCTCTGTTCTGCTCCCATATCTCATAGTAAGCTCTGTTCTGCTCCCATATCTCTGTAGTAAGCTCTGTTCTGCTCCCATATGTCTGTAGTAAGCTCCGTTCTGCTCCCATATCTCTGTAGTAAGCTCTGTTCTGCTCCCATATCTCATAGTAAGCTCTGTTCTGCTCCCATATCTCATAGTAAGCTCTGTTCTGCTCCCATATCTCATAGTAAGCTCTGTTCTGCTCCCATATCTCTGTAGTAAGCTCTGTTCTGCTCCCATATGTCTGTAGTAAGCTCCGTTCTGCTCCCATATCTCATAGTAAGCTCTGTTCTGCTCCCATATCTCATAGTAAGCTCTGTTCTGCTCCCATATCTCATAGTAAGCTCTGTTCTGCTCCCATATCTCTGTAGTAAGCTCTGTTCTGCTCCCATATGTCTGTAGTAAGCTCCGTTCTGCTCCCATATCACTGTAGTAAGCTCTGTTCTGCTCCCTTATCTCTGGAGTAAGATCAGTTCTGCTCCCATATCTCATAGTAAGCTCTGTTCTGCTCCCTTATCTCTGGAGAAAGCTCAGTTCTGCTCCCATATCTCTGTAGTAAGCTCGGTTCTGCTCCCGTATGTCTGTAGTAAGCTCCGTTCTGCTCCCATATCACTGTAGTAAGCTCTGTTCTGCTCCCTTATCTCTGGAGTAAGATCAGTTCTGCTCCCATATCTCATAGTAAGCTCTGTTCTGCTCCCTTATCTCTGGAGAAAGCTCAGTTCTGCTCCCATATCTCTGTAGTAAGCTCGGTTCTGCTCCCATATCTATGCAGCAAGCTCAGTTCTGTTTCCATATCTCTGTACCAGCATGTTTTTAAAGCCTGTCATGTCTGCTGCTTTAATGCAATGGCCAGAGGTAAGCAGGGAAAAGGAGGGCCACCGTAACAACTGAAGGTCCACTGCCTTGTGATTGCCCCCCAGGCTGAAAAGTGCCAGCCAGCCCCTGACAATAAACAATATGAGAAAATGCAATACAGCATGTAAAATGTACAGGACAGGCTGTAAAATGTCTCATTCATGGGACATAACAGTCATGGTGTGGAGATATTATCTGGGCCTTGTATAGTGGTAATGGTATGATGGTCATGTTGTGGAGGTATTATCTGGGCCTTGTATAGTGGTAATGGTATGATGGTCATGTTGTGGAGGTATTATCTGGGCCTTGTATAGTAGTAATGGTATGATGGTCATGTTGTGGAGGTATTATCTGGGCCTTGTATAGTGGTAATGGTATGAAGGTCATGGTGTGGAGGTATTATCTGGGCCTTGTATAGTGGTAATGGTATGATGGTCATGGTGTGGAGGTATTATCTGGGCCTTGTATAGTGGTAATGGTATGATGGTCATGGTGTGGAGATATTATCTGGGCCTTGTATAGGGGTAATGGTATGATGGTCATGGTGTGGAGGTTTTATATGGGCCTTGTATAGTGGTAATGGTATGATGGTCATGGTGTGGAGGTATTATCTGGGCCTTGTATAGTGGTAATGGTATGATGGTCATGGTGTGGAGGTATTATCTGGGCCTTGTATAGTGGTAATGGTATGATGGTCATGGTGTGGAGGTATTATCTGGGCCTTGTATAGGGGTAATGGTATGGTGGTCATGGTGTGGAGATATTATCTGGGCCTTGTATAATGGTAATGGTATGGTGGTCACGGTGTGGAGGTATTATCTGGGCCTTGTATAGTGGTAATGGTATGGTGGTCACGGTGTGGAGGTATTATCTGGGCCTTGTATAGTGGTAATGGTATGGTGATCATGGTGTGGAGGTATTATCTGGGCCTTGTATAGTGGTAATGGTATGATGGTCATGGTGTGGAGGTATTATCTGGGCCTTGTATAATGGTAATGGTATGGTGGTCACGGTGTGGAGGTATTATCTGGGCCTTGTATAGTAGTAATGGTATGATGGTCATGTTGTGGAGGTATTATCTGGGCCTTGTATAGTGGTAATGGTATGAAGGTCATGGTGTGGAGGTATTATGTGGGCCTTGAATAGTGGTAATGGTATGATGGTCATGGTGTGGAGGTATTATCTGGGCCTTGTATAGTGGTAATGGTATGATGGTCATGGTGTGGAGATATTATCTGGGCCTTGTATAGGGGTAATGGTATGATGGTCATGGTGTGGAGGTATTATCTGGGCCTTGTATAGTGGTAATGGTATGATGGTCATGGTGTGGAGGTATTATCTGGGCCTTGTATAGTGGTAATGGTATGATGGTCATGGTGTGGAGGTATTATCTGGGCCTTGTATAGTGGTAATGGTATGATGGTCATGGTGTGGAGGTATTATCTGGGCCTTGTATAGGGGTAATGGTATGGTGGTCATGGTGTGGAGATATTATCTGGGCCTTGTATAATGGTAATGGTATGGTGGTCACGGTGTGGAGGTATTATCTGGGCCTTGTATAGTGGTAATGGTATGGTGATCATGGTGTGGAGGTATTATCTGGGCCTTGTATAGTGGTAATGGTATGATGGTCATGGTGTGGAGGTATTATCTGGGCCTTGTATAGTGGTAATGGTATGATGGTCATGGTGTGGAGGTATTATCTGGGCCTTGTATAGTGGTAATGGTATGATGGTCATGGTGTGGAGGTATTATCTGGGCCTTGTATAGTGGTAATGGTATGATGGTCATGGTGTGGAGGTATTATCTGGGCCTTGTATAGTGGTAATGGTATGATGGTCATGGTGTGGAGGTATTATCTGGGCCTTGTATAGGGGTAATGGTATGGTGGTCATGGTGTGGAGATATTATCTGGGCCTTGTATAATGGTAATGGTATGGTGGTCATGGTGTGGAGGTATTATCTGGGCCTTGTATAGTGGTAATGGTATGGTGGTCACGGTGTGGAGGTATTATCTGGGCCTTGTATAGTGGTAATGGTATGGTGATCATGGTGTGGAGGTATTATCTGGGCCTTGTATAGTGGTAATGGTATGATGGTCATGGTGTGGAGGTATTATCTGGGCCTTGTATAATGGTAATGGTATGGTGGTCACGGTGTGGAGGTATTATCTGGGCCTTGTATAGTGGTAATGGTATGGTGGTCACGGTGTGGAGGTATTATCTGGGCCTTGTATAGGGGTAATAGTATGGTGGTCATGGTGTGGAGGTATTATCTGGGCCTTGTATAGTGGTAATGGTATGATGGTCATGGTGTGGAGGTATTATCTGGGCCTTGTATAGTGGTAATGGTATGATGGTCATGGTGTGGAGGTATTATCTGGGCCTTGTATAGGGGTAATGGTATGGTGGTCATGGTGTGGAGGTATTATCTGGGCCTTGTATTGTGGTAATGGCATGGTGGTCATGGTGTGGAGGTATTATCTGGGCCTTGTATAATGGTAATGGTATGGTGGTCACGGTGTGGAGGTATTATCTGGGCCTTGTATAGTGGTAATGGTATAATGGTCATGGTGTGGAGATATTATCTGGGCTTTGTATAGTGGTAATGTTATGATGGTCATGGTGTGGAGGTATTATCGGGGCCTTGTATAGGGGTAATGGTATGGTGGTCATGGTGTGGAGGTATTATCTGGGCCTTGTATAGGGGTAATGGTATGGTGGTCATGGTGTGGAGGTATTATCTGGGCCTTATATAGTGGTAATGGTATGGTGATCATGGTGTGGAGGTATTATCTGGGCCTTGTATAGTGGTTATGGTATGAAGGTCATGGTGTGGAGATATTATCTGGGCCTTATATAGTGGTAATGGTATGATGGTCATGGTGTGGAGGTATTATCTGGGCCTTGTATAGGGGTAATGGTATGGTGATCATGGTGTGGAGGTATTATCTGGGCCTTGTATAGTGGTAATGGTATGGTGGTCATGGTGTGGAGGTATTATCTGGGCCTTGTATAGTGGTAATGATATGATGGTCATCGTGTGGAGATATTATCTGGGTCTTGTATAGTGGTAATGGTATGATGGTCATGGTGTGGAGGTATTATCTGGACCTTTTATAGTGGTAATGGTATGATGGTCATGGTGTGGAGATATTATCTGGGTCTTGTATAGTGGTAATGGTATGATGGTCATGGTGTGGAGGTATTATCTGGACCTTTTATAGTGGTAATGGTATGATGGTCATGGTGTGGAGGTATTATCTGGGCCTTGTATAGTGGTAATGGTATGATGGTCATGGTGTGGAGGTATTATCTGGGCCTTGTATAGTGGTAATGGTATGATGGTCATGGTGTGGAGGTATTATCTGGACCTTTTATTGTGGTAATGGTATGGTGGTCATGGTGTGGAGGTATTATCTGGACCTTGTATAGTGGTAATGGTATGGTGGTCATCGTGTGGAGATATTATCTGGACCTTTTATAGTGGTAATGGTATGATGGTCATGGTGTGGCGGTATTATCTGGGCCTTGTATAGGGATAATGGTATGGTGGTCATGGTGTGGAGGTATTATCTGGGCCTTGTATAGTGGTAATGATATGATGGTCATCGTGTGGAGATATTATCTGGGTCTTGTATAGTGGTAATGGTATGATGGTCATGGTGTGGAGGTATTATCTGGGCCTTGTATAGTGGTAATGGTATGGTGGTCATGGTGTGGAGGTATTATCTGAGCCTTGTATAGGGATAATGGTATGGTGGTCATGGTGTGGAGGTATTATCTGGGTCTTGTATAGTGGTAATGATATGATGGTCATCGTGTGGAGATATTATCTGGGCCTTGTATAGTGGTAATGGTATGGTGGTCATGGTGTGGAGGTATTATCTGAGCCTTGTATAGGGATAATGGTATGGTGGTCATGGTGTGGAGGTATTATCTGTGACTATAGTATATAGTGGGTGACTGTTGCTGGTAGGATATTTCAGCTTTTTTCCATTACATGATGGAGGATCTCTGTTACCTCATATTGGAGGGAATAGTTTATTCAGATTGTGCAATCTTGGGTGACGTATTAGTATCAGTTGATCCCCCAGATCCACACACGTTGTGTCCTGGAATCCTGGGACTGACGCAGAGAGAAAGGTCGTCGTCCTCATGTGGCTGAAAAACAAGTGTGATGCCCAGACAGCGCCATTGTGCTCTATGACCACCAGAGGGGGCCACACACCAGACAGCAGAACGGTACAACGCCTGTGTGTGGGGAGTGTCTGTATCACGGGTGATTGGTGACACGTTTCTCCCCCAGTGTCATAACAATGAGGCCTCGTTGCACTGACCATGGAGCGCTGTGGATTATACTCATGCTCCAGAAGTGTCTGTGCCATACGCCAGCCCTGACAATTTGGGGATATAAACGCTTTGAGTGTACAGTGAGGAGCAGAAGGGTAACAAGGTTCTGACCTTCTGACTTTCAGGCTCCATATCTCACCATCCACTACTTCTTCGGACATGAGATTGCCATCACTTAAAAGGCGATTATCTCAACTTGCAGCCATAAGGCTGTGTGCACACGTTGCCGATTTTTCACGTTTTTTTTGCGATAAGAACACTATAAGGCTATGTGCACACGTTCAGGATTTCTCGCAGAAAATTCCTAATAAAAACCTGAAATTTTCTGCAAGAAATCCGCAAGAAATCTGCATGCGTTTTTGCCGCGTTTTTGATGCGTTTTTTTCTGGACATTTCCCAATGCATTTTGTAGTGGGAAATCCGCAAAAAAAACGCAAAATTAATGAACATGCTGCGTTTTTTACCGCGATGCGTTTTTTTTCGCGAAAAAAAAAAATGCATCATGTGCACAAAACATGCAGAATTCATTCTAAATGATGGGATGCTTATTGTATGCGGTTTTATAGCGTTTTTATCGGGAAAACACGCAAAAAAAACAGCAACGTGTGCACACAGCCTCAAACCGCAAAAAAAAAACAGCATACACTAAGCATCCAATCATTTAGAATGAATTCCGCATGTTTTGTGCACATGATGCGTTTTTTTCCGTGAAAAAAACGCATCGCAGTAAAAAACGCAGCATGTTCATTAATTTTGCGGGTTTTTTTCGGATTTCCCACTAATGCATTGGGAAATGTCAGGAAAAAAAATGCATCAAAAACGCACCAAAAACGCGCAAAAAAAACGCATGCAGATTTCTTGCAGAAAATTTCAGGGTTTTCTCAGGAATTTTCTGCAAGAAATCCTGAACGTGTGTACATAGCCTTAAGCATTTGATTAGTTATGCAGATTCTCGTCAGGTCACTACATTCTTACTGTTTTGCTCCTGGTGGTTGAATAATCTTTTTTTCCTGAATACTACAACATACAAGCTGTCCTCACATTCCCTACAGCTCAGTGTGTTATTAGGACGATTCCCAAATGAGAGGTCAATGGGTCGAATCGAGGAGCCGCCATGAAGAAGATTTCCCAAGAAATGAGAAACAGCCTCATCCAGCTCATCGATAGCGGTCTCTCTGCCAAGAAAATTTCCAAACTGCATCATATGAGTGCCATGACAGCTGGAAGAACACGAAATGAAGTCCATCCATTCAAAAGCCAAAAGGTGGATGTCCAGCCAAAATATCAGTCACCAAGTCGGCTCCTCGCAAGGTCTATCAGTTCTGGAGTGAACAACACGGTGGAGGAGGCAGCTCGTATGCTTCATAAGGCCTCTTTCACACGTCCAGATAATTCCAGTACCGGAGAAATTGGTACCGGAGTTATCCGTGTCCGTGTGCTCACGTAGCACATCAGTGTGGCACACGTGTGGCAGCCGTGTGCCGCCCGTGTGCCGACTGAGGACCACACGGACCGTGCAGGAGACAGCGCTACAGTTAAGCGCTGTCCCCTGCTTTTGGTGCTGAAGCCGGCATTCATTCCTTCTCCCCAGCAGCGTTCGCTGGAGAGAAGGAATGAAAAATCAGGGGTTTTTTTTGTTTTTTTCCTTAAAAATAAAGTTTGTGAGTCGCCTCCCATCCCCTGTGCGCCCCCCCGCTTGCCGAGAAATACTCCCTTTGCTCCTGCGATGTATGCTCTCAGCGCCGGCAGCAGGTCCTGTGTGACCGGTCACATGGTACCGCTCATTACAGTGATGAATATGCGCATGTCTCTCCTGCGGGCGGTACGTGCACACGGAGGAGAGTGCACACTGTTCTCCGTGTGCACGTGTGCGGGACGTATTGCGGTACGTGCTGCCGGAGAAAAGCTGACATGTCTCCGTGTTTTGCACACGGTCCGTGAAAACACGGAGACATGTGCATAGACCCATTAATTTCACTGTGTCAGTGTCTCCGGTACGTGAGAAAACTGTCAGTACACGTACCGGAGACACTGACGTGTGAAAGAGACCTAATAGTGAGATCACAGACGTCCATGCAACACCTTGCGACACACAGTACACAAGTCTGGTGGTGGCCCAAGAAAAGGTGACGAAGCCTCAACTTCAAAATTATCATAAGAAGCGTCGGTTCGAGTTTGCAAAAAAGTACAAAAAGTGGACAGGAGAAGATTGGAAATGGGTGCTTTAGAATAATGAGATAAAGTCAATAGACGGCTCTGATAAGAGCAAATGTTGCTGGAATACGGGAAAAAGGGACTAACAGATGGAGAGATTGAAGGAAATGTCAAGTTCGATGGGGGAAGCCTGATGATACGGGGTTGTTTCACAAACAAACACGTTGGATACTTGACCAGGATCAATGGTGGTCTCAATGCTGAGATATATGTGAGTATCCTACAAGATGAGTTACTTCATACACTCCAGTACTATGGGTATGAAAAGGACGACATACTGATCCAACAGGCCAAGGACCTGAAGCATACGGCGAGATTGGCAAAGAAATGGTTCAATGACAATGAAGTAGAGGTGCTGGATTGTCCCCACATTCCCCGGACCTCAACCCAATCCAACACTTGTGGGTAGAGGGGAAGAAACAGCTGTATATAAACCCAAGTGAGGTGACCAGTATGGACAAACTTTGGGAACGTGTAGAAGACACCTGAGATCAGATTTCAGTCAAGAAATGTTTGAATCTAATCGAGAGCAGAAGGATTCAGGCCGTGGTGAAAGCCAAAGGTGGATTTACAAATTACTGACAAAATAACAAAAATTACAATACAGATCTTTAGGAGCAAAACAGTAAGAATGCAGCGACGTGACAAGAATCTGCATAACTAATCATATGCTAAATAGCTGCAAGTCACATTTATGTATGAGATAGAAAAGATGATTGTCCATAAAATGATGGTGGTCTCAGGTTCAAAGCAGTAGTAGATGATGATAATGGAGCCTGACAATCAGAAGGTCAGAACATCGTTACCCTTTCGCTCGTCACTATACGTCTAACAAGCCATCTATTATTCCCCTCCCCCGTGTCACTGACAGCAGCCGGCCAGGGGTTTCATTACTACGTGAGGACAGAATGAGGTGAAAGTTGAGGCCACCGCACTTCGGGTAAAGGGCATCTCTAGTTCAGGAATGAGGCACCTGATCAGATCCTGCAGCGATACTGTAATGACCCGAGCCCCTGATTCTGACATCCTGCAAAGAAAGTCAAGCAGAAACTCTCCAAAAACTCACAAGATCAATGGAGGCAGAATCGTGGAGGTGACAACACAGAATCTCCGATGTCACATGGACTCGGCCTGAGGAGGTCTCTGGTGGAAAAGCTTCTGATGTCAATAATGTGACGTCTAACGCTGCAGATCCCACAAGTGACCGTACTCAGCTCATTACAACCTACAAAATGTCTGCACTCTTGTTCCGCAAAAGAATTTGCTGCATTTTAGTTTTCATGGTTTAAAAAAAAAAAATCCTGATCTCATTGAGAGATTTGTCCAAAAGTTGTGATTTATCCTCGAACGGTCGATGATTAAACATTATACGACTCATCTGCATCCAACTTTCAGGAACGTCTAGCAACCAGGCAACCCCCACATGTACTTATGCTGGCTAAGAGATGTAAATCATTCAGCTGCGGCAAGAAAAACGAAATCTCCGAGCACTAAAAAATACTCGGAGGACCCCCGAGCGTTCTCAAGAAATCTTGAGTAACGAGTATATTCGCTCATCACTATTCTGCACCAGGACAATGTTCTGGTAATGTGCCTTCATACACACGAGTCAGAAACCGATCCTATGGGCACAGGCACTGAGGTTCCTTCTGTCCAGTAAAACTCGTCAATGGATTCTGGCAATCAGTTGTGATGAGAATGTTTCATCAGTGATGTAGATGGCACGAGCTGCTGAGTGATTGGCTGTAGCTGGGTTATCAGGAAGGGCTGTGTTTGCCTGCAGCCATGGGTCGGTCTGCAGGTGGAGGTAGTCTTTTAGCATCTATGGTGGTCCGTCTGATCTCCAGCTGTCTGGACTAATGGGGTTGAAATTCTCTCTACAGTTGCTCGGTTCTGCAGCCTTTTGGTTGAGAACTGCCCAAATTTCATCGAATCCCATCAGGAGCGGCTTCATAGAACAGACGCGCGCTTTCTTTTCTCCAACCTTCCAAAGCCTTGAGCTCAATGTCTTTAAAACCAGATTTTGGAAGTCTGTTAACCCTTCAGGTGCTTAACAATAAAAGAATTAAAAAAAATGAAAAATTATATTTTTTTCTACTAAAACGTTGCTTTAGCCCCAAATTTTTCATTTTCACAAGGGCAACAAGAGAACATGGAGCTTACAAATTGTTACGTGACCTCATGCAGGAATACTCCACACAAGGTCATAAACTGCGGCATGGGCACACGGCGGGACACATAAGGGAAGGAGCGATGTTTCTGCTTTTGAGCACAAATTTAGCTGGAAAAGATTGAGGACCCCATGTTGAATTTTGTAGAGCCCCTGAGGTGCCAAAATAGCTGAACTCTCCCCTCCAGATTCATTTTTAAAATGAACCCTTCAGGGAAGTCACTTAGGAGTGCAAGGAACATCTAGAATATTTTACGATTGAGCCCTAAAAAAAGAAATCTAACAAATGTTTTCACTAAAGTGTTATTTTTCATATTCACAGGGCGTTACAGAAGAAAATGGACTTCGGCAGCCGCCCACCCAGATGTGCTCGTACTCTACTGTGTAAAAAGAAACTCTGGTGGTGGCGCTCACCAAGAAGAAAAGCCCCCCAAAAATACTTGTAAATAGGAGATAATAAAGTCACAGAAAACTCCAGAGCGGAGACGGCCGCCATCTGCCTGATTATAGGGAAACCTTCTGTCTGAATCCCGAGGTCCAGAGATGTGAACTGTGCCTTACTGTAATTTGTGGGAGGAAGGATGAATATTTTACTCAATATTATACTTTTTTTTACATCAAATAATTAGTATTTGCAATGTGATATTCTGAGAGCAGTAACTTTTTCATTTTTCCATTGGCAGGGCCGTGTAGGGTCTCAGGTTTCGCGGGACAAGAAGACGTTTTCAGTGATATCATGTTTCATATTTGAGGCACCAAATACACTGCAAAAAAATGCAACAAAGACGCCATGTGTGAACATACCCTAATGTGAACAGAGGTTTTGGAGCTGAAAATGGCTGTGTGCACACGGATTCTTTTTGCTGAGATATTTTTAGAGGAAACTCAGCAGGACCTCCACGTTTTTAAGAGGAGGATTGGGAGACTTTCTGCTCAGTTCTTGTAAAAGCTCCATGTACACATGTCCACTGAGCGGAAACTCTCCAAATCCTCCTAAAAAATGCCAAACTCCTCAAAAATGTGGAGGTTCTGATAAGTTTTTACTCCAAAGACTCAGCAAGTATAGCCTCTGTGTGAACGCAGCCTTAAAGGGCGTATTCACACTGAGTTTTAGGAGGACTTAAAAAGCCAAGAGTTTTCAAGCAGAAACTGTTACAGGAAACTCGCCTGTTTGGGGGAATATTAGGAAGAGGGTTTTTTTTTTAGTGAAGCGTTCTTTTGATTGGACAGTGCCTAGTTTGTTTCATGTCACTCTTCAAAGAAGTCGCTTGCACTTTCTACAACCGCCAGGTTTTCAGAAACCTCTTGATGCTTTCATTCTCCTGGCGCCATCCGCTCAGGAGCTGTCCGCCCTCCATACTTCACAGTTTATAGAGAGAAAGACGCGAGCAGTGGAACCACCACAAGAAAACAACAGCAAAACCACTGACAAAGCCGTGAAAACGGCTGCTGGCCTCCTCCCGAAATGGCTTCAGTTGGGGAAACTGAAGTTCTGCGCCTGCGTCTAAATGATATCAGGTGCACAAAGCAAAAAACTGCTTGAAGGCCATGTGCACACTGTGTCATTTCAATTCCCAATCACATCACCCGAGTTTTCCCAGGTGAAGTCGCTTTAGAGAAATGCCAACAGTCATTTTCCTGAAGAGGTTTTTTCGCCATCCTTGTGGCGGCCCCATCGATGGAATTTATGGACAGTGGTTTTCACATTGCTGTGCACTATGATCATTTCATGGAGAGGACTCCGCCTGAAAAGATTCAGTGTGTACGTACCCTTCGAGAAGGATTTTGGAAAGTTTCCCCTCAAAGCCTACATGCACACAGACTTTTTCAAGGAGTTTTTGGAGCAGAAACTGAGAGGCAACTCTCCAAATTGTCCTCAAACCTTCAGAACTCCTCAAAAATGTGGAGTTTCTAATCAGTTTCCTATAAAAAAAAATTAAAAAAAACTCAGCAAATAGAGTCTATGTGCACATAGCCAATAATCTACTGGAGAAAATGCAATGTGAACATTGCCAAAAAGCAAGAAACACCATAGATGCGTGCACCAGATATACCAGCAGTAGATGAAGGTGTGGTTTTCATCAGTGTTGATGACCAGAGAGGTTTCCTTGTATTACATCGTTTACAGCCTGACGATGATGGTGACATTGTCCTTCTCCATCTGTGAGGCTGCAGCTTGTGCACCCAGAGCGGTTTTACTCTGAAGTGGTCAAGAGAGTTTTCTGGTGGAAACTGCTTCAGGAAACGCTATTTCTTTGGGAAGTTTTTGGAGATTTTTTTTTGCTTGAAGAGTTTTTGTACTTGAAGAGTTTCCTGGAGCGTTTATGAAGAATTTTCAAAGTGTTCTTGATCCTGAAGTGTTTTGAATGGACAGTGCCTGGATTGGAGCGGATTTATTCCATCAGTAGGGCATGTGCATCTCTTGGATGCCGGCAGTGTTTTTCCGTCTTCTTTCTCTTCTCCTTTGCGGTAAAGGGTCGACATTGACTGTTAGGATTGCTACTTCCTATAGATGGCACTAGAGTTCTAGTTCTCTTCCTCTCTGAAGAGACAATTTGTATATTTCCCAGAGGAGCATTGCGGCTTTAAGTCTCCTCACCTCCACATGCTTATCATGTCACTCTCCACAAGGAGAAACAATACTTCTTGGATCCTTCTCCTTTGCTTGAAACTTGACTTGCACACAGTTGTCCGATTTGCTGGAGCACAATCATTTACAATTATTTCCAATGACAACACTTCTCAGTGGTCTCTACTCCCTGGTCAGGCCTCAACACCTGGAAATAGCAGGAAATTATGTTCAGCCAGTGATTGGCTGAGCTGAGTCATTAGTGAGCCAGTGACTGGTTGAGCTGGTTCTATGATGTAGCCAGTGATTGGCTGGGTTGGATCACTGCTGTAGCCAGGGATAGGCTGTGTAGGGTCTCTGCTGTATCCAGTGATTGGCTGGGTTGGGTCTCTGCTGTAGCCAGTGATTGGCTTGGTTGGGTCTCTGCTGTAGCCAGTGATTGGCTGGGTTGGGTCTCTGCTGTAGCCAGTGATTGGCTTGGTTGGGTCTCTGCTGTAGCCAGTGATTGGCTTGGCTGGGTATCTGCTGCAGCCAGTGATTGCATGGGCTCGGTTTATGCTGTAGCCAGTGATTAGCTGGAGTGAGTCACTGCTGTAGCCAGTGATTGATTTGGCTGTGTTTCTGTTGTAGCCACTGATTGGCTGGGCTGGGTCTTTTCAGTAGCCAGTGATTTGCTGTGCTGGTCCTCTGGTATAGCCAGTGATTAGCTGGGCTGGGTCTCTGCTGTAGCCAGTGATTGTTTAGGCTCGGCCTCTGCTGTAGCCATTGATTGTTTAGGCTCAGCCTCTGCTGTACCCAGTGATTGGCTGGAGTGAGTCACTGCAGTTGCCAGTATTAGGTCAGGCCGGGTCACCGCAGGCACTTCCTGCCAATCACACTGTTCAGTTCAATCAAGATGAAACCAAGATGAAGAGACCGGAGGTGACTGGGAAAGTATTTATACTTTGATACCTGAGAAATAAGACTCGCTGTGAGATGAGCAGGAGTGTCGGTATTACTTATTTTTTTTAACAGTGTAGCTCTGCTTGGACAACCTCTTTAATTCAGTGAGTGCTCAGTGGGTTTCAGTCATGGCCCCCTGAAGGGATCGGGGTTCCATTTTCTCCCTGCAACCGATCGTCCATTTAGTCAGTTGCGTTTGTTGAAGGCAGTGTTTGCCTGTGGACCAGCACTGAGGCTGCTGGTGCGTACCGTTGATGGTTTTTGTTTGTTTATTTTAGGTTTCCTTTAAAGCTCCACTCCAACGGAGGGGGAATGGTTCAGTGCTGTAGTGCTAAAAACGTAAACTTCCTGCCCCCGGTCATATACCCTTCAGCGTTTTTTGGTGCAACTCCGATTCCGCAACACTTTCTTGTGAGTGCAACTTCTGACTGGCCGGGAGTCAGAAGCTATGTCACAAGCTCTCAATGCAAGTCTATGAGAGCCAGAACGAGGCCAGAACCGGGCCAGAATGTGGTCAGAAAGAGACCAGACTGAGGCCAGAACAAGGCCAGAACAGGGACAGAATGGGGTCAGAAAGAGGCCAGAACAATGCTAGAATGGGGCCAGAACTAGGCCAAGAATGGGGCCAGAACTTTGAGGTTTGTGAATCTCTCACCTTCCAGGACCCCTCCCACCAATGTTAGCACAACGTCATCTGTGCATCACCCCACAATGATGTTGGCGCACCGGCCCCACTGAATTTTAATGTAACATGATATTTTTAGTGCCACATGGAAATCCCTTCATTGCTGTTTTTTCTACATATAGACAAATTAGAAGTGCAGAGTGTCCTGTACCATCCACGGTCCAGCCTCCTGGGGGGAGGTGGTATTTTTCTGAGTTTAGCACAGACAAGTGAAGTTTGACGTTTAACCAGAAAGTTTAATCATTACAATGTTGATCTGATAACAATGAGACAAACAAGAAGTTTAGGGATTTCATCTGGGACTGAGCACCAAAACCGTACAGAGCAAGAGCCTGCCAGCTACTACCTCCAAGACAAGCAAGGACTGCCAACTGACCTGGTGTGAAGATCTGCAGGTATGGAAATGACCCAGCTGATCTCTCATACAAATCACGCTGAGATAGATGAAGACACCAGCAAGGAAACTTTATGTCATCTTATGCTAGATGATTTACCTAAGAAATAAGTACAATACCATATGGAAGGGTCAGAGGACACTAAATAGGAGATGATTGGAGGACAGTGTATGTAAGATGGTTTAAGGAAAGAAGAAAGTTAGAGAGCAGTAGGTATGAAGTGGCTGGAAGACACTAAATATGAGATGGTTGGAAGACAATAAGTATGAGATGGTTGGAGGACAGAAGATATTAAACGGTTCGAAGACAGTAGGTATGAGAGGTTTCAAGGACAGTAGGTATGAGATGGTTGGAGGACAGTAGATATTAGATTGTTGGAAGACAGTGGATATGAGGTGGTTGAAAGCCAATAGGTATGAGATGATTAGATACAGCAAGTATAAGATATTTAGATGGCATTAGGAATAAAATGGTTGGAGGGCAGTAGGTATGAGATGATTATTGGAGGACAGTAGGTATGAGATGTTTAGATGGTTAGAGGACAGTAGGTATAAGGTTGGAAGACAATAGGTGTGAGATGGTTGGAGGACAATAGGTATGAGATGTTTGGAGGAAAATGGGTATGAGATGATTGGAGAATAGTAGAATAGGAGCCATTTGGAGGACAACATGTATGGGATGTTGAAGGACAGTATGTATGAGATGTTGGAGGACAAGAATGTATGTTATTTTGGAGGACAGTGGGCATGAAATGTTTTGATGTTTGGAGGACAGTATGTATGGGATGTTGGAGGACAGTAGGCATGAAATGTTTAGATGTTTGAAGGACAGTAAGTATGAGTTGGTTGGAGGACAGTATATATGAGATACTTAGAGTAAAAGTACATATGAGATGGTCGGAGGAAAATAGGTATGAGATGGTTGAAGTACAGTAGATTCATGTTTGGAGGACAGTAGGTATGAGATGGCTGGAGGACAGTAGATATTAGATTGTTGGAGGACAGTAGATATGAGATGGTTGAAAGCCAAGAAACAGCAAGTATGAGACGTTTAGAGGGCTTTAGGTATAAGATGGTTGGAGTAAAGAAGATATTGGATGATTAGAGGAAATGACATATGAGATACTTATACGACATTAGGTATGAGATGATTGGAGGATAGTAATTATGAGATGGTTGGAGGAAAATAGGTATGATATGGTAGAAGGACAGTAGGTATAAGATGTTTTGAGGACAATAGGTATGAGATGATTGGAGAATAGTAGATATGAGCTGTTTGGAGGATAGTATGTATGGGATGTTGAAGGACAGTATGTATGGGATGTTTGGAGGACACCTGAATTAATGAGGTGTAGTCTGATGTCATACCCTGGATTACTGAGATGCACGATATATCTGAGCAATGGTTGGTATCCCGTTTTTTTCTGGGTTGCATGTTATGTTGGATTAATGGGTTATAACCTGGATAACTAGATAGATGTTATGTTGCATTAAGGGACGATATGCTGGATTACCAGAGTGCATGTTCTTTTGAATTGATGAGTGATATTGTGGATTACTGGCGGATCAGTTCACTTGGTGAGGAGGTGATATCCTAAATCATTAGGTAACGTTGTGTCTAGTTTTGAAAGCTTCTCTTCATGGACCATATGTATAGACCGTGCCCATTATTGACTCCTCATACATGGTCATATTTTCTCAGTTTACACCCGCTCTGTATGTGTGATCTGTATACAGGTTATGTTGGACAATTTGGAGTCTTCAGGTGACAGTAGGTATGAAATGATTGGAAGACACTAAATATGAGATGGTTAGAAGAAAATAAGTATGAAATGGTTGGAAGATATGAAACAGTTCGAAGACAGTAGGTATGAGAGGTTTCGAGGACAGTAGGTATGAGATGGTTGGAGGACATTTTCCTATAATCTTAGCAGTCATTGAGTGGCAGGGAGTTGAAGTTTTGGACTGCTGCCATCAGGACAAGTTTTGTTTTCTCTATTTTTAGATCACCCACCCTGATATTCCCAGATGTCTAAAGAAGAACATCCAATGATTTATTCCCAAGAGTTGAATATGCAAGAAGCCTTTTCAGAGAAGAAAAGGGCAGGCACTCTAGTGCCGCCTATTGGAAAAGGTCAATAATGACCCTTTAAAGAGCCTTTCCAGCCTTGCCACATCCATTAAAATAGGAAGCCCAAACAGAAGCTCCACTAACAGAAACATTTCAGAGCTTTCATGGTTTTGGCTTCCTATCTAAAAGTTCCTTTAAAGGGTAAATATTAACTTTTATGATTGCTACCTTCAATTGGTGGCACAACAGGTCCTGTCCTTTTCCACTCTGAAGAGGTTATTTGCTTATTTAACCCTGCTGTTGTCTTCGGTCAAAAACGACCAACCTTGAACTTCAATATTCTTTAAAATATCCAAGATGCGGCTCTGAAACCCATGGCCGACCGACCCATCCTCATTTAAGTCAATCAACCACAAGTTTCAGAACCGCATCTTGAACACCCCAAAAAATACCAAAGTTCAAAATCGGTCTCCCCAGACCGAAGACAACAGCAGAGTTAAATTTTCAGGGGAGCATTGCAGGGTGTATAAGTCTCTTTGCACCAACTTGGTGCTCATCACAGGGAGAAACTTTACTTAGACATCCAGACAATGATTAACAGTAAAGAGTCTTCCAGTAGTTCACATCATAGTGCATGAACCTTCAGACCTTGTCTAACTCTTTGCTTTGTGTTTTCTTCTTATTACAGAGACTACTTTTAATCAATCACCATCATGAGAGGGATCCGCAAATACAAACACATCATAGACACTCCAGACCCCGGAAAATGGGAGGTAAAAGCAAGCTTCCATTACAATGTAACCACACAGATATACTGATAGATCAATGTACGATCGTGGGATGTGAAGAAGACTACAAGACAGTGGTGCTCACACATCTCATGAGTTACAGTATTCTGGTCCTTTTTCCATCTAGCTGGCTGGTTATGAAGAATCTCTGCCAATGAGTGAAAAGTCCAATCCTATTACCAGAGAACTGGACAAAGCTGACGCCAACACGCTGGTCCAGCTCCTACGAGACTGCGACGCTGAAATCTTTCAGGAAGAAGATGAGACCATCATCAATTATCAGGTGGGGAATGGGAAAGAAGAACCTAGAGTTTAGGCCAAGAGAACCATGGACTTGCGATGGTGAATGGACCAAGGATTTAAGGAATGAGAGGAAAACTAGATTGTAAGGCCAGGAAAAGTGTGGAAATGAGAGATGATGGGGAACCAAGAAGGGGAGAAATGAGAAAAGAAACATGGAATGAGAATAAACTATGTGGTGAGGGATGGGAGGTAAACCATACAGTAAGGCCGAGGGAACCATGGGCAGAAGAGATGGTGAGGTGACCAAGGTGGGAGAGATGTTGAGAAGAAACCATATGGTGAGGAATAAGAAGAAAATCAGGGGGTGATGCTTAGAGAGTGAATTGTGGGCATGAAAGCTGGGGGAACAAATGGGGTGAAGGTTGAGAGGAGAACCAAGGGTGAGGAATAAGAAAAGAATAATACTATAGAAAGTTGGTATTGGGACAAAAGGGGTGAGAGATGAGCAAAGAACCATGGAGTAAGGCAGAGATAATGCAGGGCATGAGAGATGGATAGGAGAATAACCAGGGAGCGAAGTCAAGAGAGAAAACTATGGGCATGAAACATAGGGAGGATACCAAGAGGGTTACGGCTGGCAGAAGGACCATGGAGTAAAGACGTGAGAGTGAACCATGGACATGAGAGATGGGTTGTTAAAAGGGGATAGGATCGAGGGGAAACAAAGGCATTAGAAAAAGAACAGAATATATGGATAAAGAACAAGAAGAGACTTATAGAGTGAGACCTGAGAGAGTCACAGGAATGAGAGATGGGAGATCAAGGATGGGATAGAAGAGGAGAACCAGTGGGTAAGGTTGGGCGAGAAAACCTAGGGTCAGAGATTAAGGCCTCTTTCACATTTCAGTCTTCTGGCGTCAGTCAAATTCTGTTGTCGCGATGGATGCATCAAAAATAGTGAAAAATGGAAACAACGGATCCAGTTTTTCAACGGATCCGTATAGCGGATCCGTCAAAAATCCAGATCCGTTGCATCTGTCGCATCCGTTTTTTCATCCGTTTTTTCATCCGTTTTTTCGATGGATTTTTTCATATCTCCAAATGGGAGGCTTCCAACCGTGATTGGCTACTGGAAAATAATGGAAACCTATATATTGAGTGTTTTAACACGACATCTTTGAGAGGTTGCAGAGCAAGTGGCAGAAATGGAAGGAGTGACCATCTATGCATCTATCCATCAGGCATGTTGCTGGCAGGCTTCTTGCTTGTATGCTTCTTGCTGGCACATTGAGGAATGAAGCCACATGGCAGGTTTATATAGATTTTGGGCTGTCTGGCCAATTGGCTACTAAATACAGATTTGGAGCATGCTCAGTGTAAAAAAGCGGAATCCGTCGCTGGATTCCGTCATTTGATGGACAGCGACGGATCCTGCGCCCATAGGCTTTTATTCTAGTCAACGACGGACGCCGCTGGATCCGTCGCTGTCCGACTTTTCAACACAGACAAAAAAAGGTTACTTTGTCCGTCCTCTCCAGACGACGGATAAACAAATTCCGACAGATCCAGCACACGACTGACGAAACGCGAGGCCATCCGTTGTAATCCGTCACTAATACAAGTCTATGAGAAAAAGACAGATCCAGCGCACGACGGACGAAACGTGAGGCCATCCGTTGTAATCTGTCGCTAATATAAGTCTATGAGAAAAAGACGGATCCAGCGGGCAAATTCGCTGGATCTGTTTTTGTCACAAACAACGGATTTTGACTGAAACAAAAAGACTGAAGTGTGAAAGAGGCCTAAGGGAGAACCAGAGCCCCCTCCGGTTAGGCACATCACATAAAATTTAGAACTAATCGGTCAGGTTGGCTTTTGTAGAAGTGGATTGGGTACATCTGACAACTCCCTGTATCCATGGATGAGGACATGTTGTGATGTATCTGATGAACTCATGATTCCATGGTAACGTCTTGCCGGTGATGGCACACCCACACTGTATACATCATACTAAGGACCTCTGTAGAAGACCGGTAACGTCCTCACACATTTGTGGTCACTAGATTCATACACATTTATTGTTCTACATCAATATTGGGATGAATTCCAATAATCATAGTACTAGCTGCCATTTATAGCATTCACTGACATTAACCCTGCGTTCTCCAGAGACTGTACAGCGAGTCCGTCCTGAAGACTGTCGGGGACATCGCTAAGAAGGTGCAGCAAATCATAGAGGTAAACATGGCTGTGTATGGCTGTATATATAATATACTGCTGCACTTGAGGAAATGATAGGGGCTGATGAGTATCCTGTCCTGCAGAATCCAGATGATGGCCTCATAGTCCTCAGTGGATGTGGTACGTCTGGTCGGCTGGCAGTGCTCCTTGCGGTGAGTCCTAGTCTTCTCCTCCTTCACCAACACATGGATCTTCATTCCTCAGTTATGAGAGGCAGCCAGGATTCTGTTCACGTCCAAGTGGCTTGTTATAAATTTTTATGGGTTCTTGTCCCAGTAAACTCTCAATTAGTGCCCACACTTCTGGAGTTCAGGAGGAAACAACTCAAGGACATGGAAAACATACGGGAACCAAAACAGGAGTCATTCTCAGTCAGATGTCCGAGCACTGACCACTGAGCTGTCCACCTCCATAACATCCTCTAATTCGTCATCTTTCTCCATGTTCTGGACTGGGACTTCCTCATTTCATCTCCTAATTCCTATCTGTAGAATTCCTTCAACCGTCTGATGAGAGGTCTCCACCAGAGCCCGTGTTATACCTACATTATTGCAGGAGGGGACAGGTGGGTGCCATCATTGTGTCAGTGACATACAATTCACTGTTTTTTTTCTGGTAGAGATTAAACTTTTCAGGTACCTTATTTAATCTGCAGATCTATTGTGACAGCTCAAGAAGCTCCTGAGGACAACCCTATCCGCGGACAAGAGGAGCTGCAGAAAGTAAGTGACCATCAGGAAAATCATGTGCAATATGCTTCATAGACCATGATATACCTGCAGCCGACAGTCCCAGAACCTACTGACCAGATCTGATCAAAGTCAATCAACTCTGTGTTTAAGGTGAAAGGATTTTCAGACTGAAATAAGTGATCCATATCACTATTAGGCTATTATATCTGACCCAATATTAAAAGGATTATCTAAGACCAGCAAAACATGGTGGCTTTCTTCTAAAAACATCACTCCTTGCCTTGGGTTGTACCTAATTTGCTTGCAGTAGAGTGTAAGCTATCTTCTACTGTCAATGTGACTGCTGCCTATCTTGGCTCACACAGTAGAACAGAATCATAACTATCCATTTCCCCACCAGTGATAATGTGATATTCTTCTGTTTTACAGCAGGCTGTAAAATGAGATGATTCTCTGTAGTACAGCCAGTTGTGCTGACAACTAGTGGACACAACAAAAATTGCAATATGTTTTTGTCGGCATAAAACTGTAATAGTGCTAATGAGATTGACTAATGAGTTTACTGGCCTATTCTTCATCCTCCCCCTAACCCCATTTTTGCTTCTCTCATATCCTCCTCTTCCTTCTCCGTCCTCCTCCACCTCTTGTTCCTCTTCATGCTCCTTCTTTTTCGTCTTCTTCTTCCTTCTCCCCTTCTTCCTCTTCTGTGATGGGGGTGGGTGTTGACTCACTGGGCCACTGGCCGTGCTTACCCTGGAGGGGCGTGACTAACTGACTGGTCTTCACTATGGGCCCCGGTGGTGAAGATAGGCTTGGGCAGTCAAGGTAGTCACCAGGTGCCACTCCAAGTCAGTGCTAGGACCTGCACCAGCTGACTTACGCGTTAAGGCAGAAATGAGAGGCACAGAGGACGAAGACAAAGACGGGGTCAGGTGGGCAGCAGAGCTTCAAAATAAGAAGTCGAGGTCATGAGCAGAGAGATTAGACAAAAACGGGTAAAAAAGCTGGATCAGAAACAGGAGAGTCAAAAAAAGAATGAACCTAGACAGGAAACTGGTGACTAACTGCAAAAGTACCTAAGTTCAGGCAAGGTGTGTAGGCAGGAGCAACCTAATATATTCCCTGCTGGTAGGGGATAGGCCAGGGAAGCAAAACTCTGCAGAACACAGCAGGTTCAATTATGTCAGAGCCTGGTCGCACCTCCCTAAAGCCAGGTAGAGACTCTCTAGCAACAGGAGGATTTAGCAGTACTGAGAATGCTGCAAGAGGTAGTTCAGCGAGACTGCCTGATACTGGGAGGAGCAGAGCGGCAAACACAGTGAGAAAGATGGCGCCCATTAACAGTCCAAGTCACAGGCATGACACCTTCCTCCTCGTTCTCTTTGGTCTTGCTTATTTTACTAGTTTATCTCTCATTTTCCCCCTCGCTTTTTGCGTCTCTTATATCCTCCTCATCCTTCTCCTCCACCTCTTATTTCTCTTCCATTTTCTTCTTTTCAACCTCTTCCTTCTTCTCCCTCTTCTTGCTCTTTCTCTTTCCTTCTCCTCTTCTTTCTCCTCCCCTCCGCCCCTATTTGTTTTCATCTTGCTCTTCGTTCTTCCTCTTCTCTTTCCTTGTCTTTTTCCTCTTCCCTTTCCTTCTCCATCTTCTTGCTGTTCCTTCTAATTTCTTTTCCTTCCTCCTCTTTGATCTTGCTTAGTTTACTGATATATCTCTCACTTTCCCTCTTGTTTTTCATATCTCACATATCCTCCTCTTCCTTCTCTTTCCTCTTCCTCTTTGGTTTTGCTCAGGTTTCTGGCTGATTCTTCATCGCCTCTCCTTTTTTACAGTTCTCTCATATCTTCTTCCTTTTCTCCTTCCTTCAGTCTCATCCTCATGACGTTCCTGTGTTTCTAGGTCTGTGAAGGGAAGAAGAAGGTGGTGTTTATAGGGATCTCGTGCAGTCTGTCCGTGAGTACTTGGCCACTTCTTTATGAACATGCAATGGTGACATCCCTGATCAGTCTGGAGCCGTTTTCCCTGCCCTGATCTGATGTCTCTAGCGCTGATTTATTGGGATGTTGGGGGTGCTCGCCTCAAAATCCACTCTGTTTTCTGTACATTCAGTCATATTGGATGGGTCTGGTCACGACTCATTACAAACCAAAATGAATTCACAAAGGAGCATAGATGTTAGGCGTTCCTTCACTTGGACCATAGGTTCACTTTCCTGCCCCAGACTTGAGTCCAAATAGCCTGTTCTAGTTATAGTGGTGGGTATGTGCCCCCTGGCACTCAGGACTGGGAACACATGTCCAATGGTCCTCCAGCTATCTTCTCACCTTTCCAAATGGTGAAACCACTCGTACATGAAAGAGACAATACCCTACATCCTACAGAAGCCCGAGCGGAAAACTGCTCTCATTCTCGAGGATACAGATTATTAAGGGATTGGCTTGGATAGGGGTCCATAATGTTAATGTAATAACCCCCCACCCCCAAATACTCCACACCTATCTGCCACCAAAATTATAATTCATTGCAAAATCTTTCCTGCACCCAGTCGTGGCTTCTTCCGTGTAACTGGTGACAGTTGGTAGTTCTCTTCATCTAGAAGCCTGACTGATGTTCTGATGACTTTATGGTGGTCATTTATCTGTCCTGTCTTCACAGGCTCCATTCATTGCTGGTCAGCTAGACTTCTGCATGAAGAACCTGGATGTGTTCCTGCCAGTCATTGTAGGGTTTAATACAGTCTCCATGGCCAGGTGGGTGAAGTGTCCATGGTCAGGGTTTAAAATGATGTTTTAGGGGTCTGGTGCAATAATGTGCCCAGAATCTGATAAGATGAGTTCTCCAGGGTTTGGTGGGAAGAGGTGTCCTTAAGTCAAGTGAGATGCGTTTCCAGGATTTGATGGGATGAGTTGTTTGGGCTTTGATGGGAAGAGGTGTCTGGTGAAATGATGTATCTGAGATCCCGTAAGAGGTGTCCAGGTTCCAGTGAGATTATGTGTTTGGGGTCCAGTGTGATAATGTATCCAAGGTACAGCTGGATGAGGTGTCCGGGAGTCAAGTGGGATGAATTATCAGGGGATCCAGTGTGATGAATTGTAATAAGATCCAGTGGAAAGAGGTCTCTGAAGTCTGGTGGGAAGAGGTATCTGGTGGGATGACGTGTCTGGTAGTCAACTGGGATGAATTGTCAAAGGATCCAGTGGTATGAAGTTACTAGGGTTTAGGGGTGAGAGGTGTCTGGGGTCTGGTGGGATGAGGTATCTGGGCTCTGATGGGATGAGGTATCTGGGCTCTGATGGGATGAGGTGTATTGGGTCTGGCGGGATGAGGTATCTGGAGTCTGATGGGATGAGGTATCTGGAGTCTGGTGGGATGAGGTGTATTGGGTCTGAGGGGATGAGGTATCTGGGCTCTGGTGGGATGAGGTGTATTGGGTCTAGTGGGATGAGGTATCTGGAATCTGGTGGGATGAGGTATCTGGGCTCTGATGGGATGAGGTGTATTGGGTCTGGTGGGATGAGGTATCTGGGCTCTGATGGGATGAGGTATCTGGAGTCTGGTGGGATGAGGTGTATTGGGTCTGAAGGGATGAGGTATCTGGGCTCTGGTGGGATGAGGTGTCTTGGGTTTGGTGGGATGAGGTATCTGGAGTCTGATGGGATGAGGTATCTGGAGTCTGGTGGGATGAGGTATCTGGAGTCTGGTGGGATGAGGTGTATTGGGTCTGAGGGGATGAGGTATCTGGGCTCTGGTGGGATGAGGTGTCTTGGGTCTGGTGGGATGAGGTATCTGGAGTCTGATGGGATGAGGTATCTGGAGTCTGGTGGGATGAGGTATCTGGAGTCTGGTGGGATGAGGTATCTGGGCTCTGGTGGGATGAGGTGTATTGGGTCTGGTGGGATGAGGTATCTGGAATCTGGTGGGATGAGGTGTATTGGGTCTGGTGGGATGAGTTGTATTGGGTCTGATGGGATGAGGTATCTGGGCTCTGGTGGGATGAGTTGTATTGGGTCTAGTGGGATGAGGTATCTGGAATCTGGTGGGATGAGGTGTATTGGGTCTGGTGGGATGAGTTGTATTGGGTCTGATGGGATGAGGTATCTGGGCTCTGGTGGGATGAGTTGTATTGGGTCTAGTGGGATGAGGTATCTGGAATCTGGTGGGATGAGGTATCTGGGCTCTGATGGGATGAGGTGTATTGGGTCTGGTGGGATGAGGTATCTGGGCTCTGATGGGATGAGGAATCTGGAGTCTGGTGGGATGAGGTATCTGGAATCTGGTGGGATGAGGTGTCCAATGTCTCTTGGGATTATGAAGGGTCCAGAGTTTGGTGGGATGATGAGGTGTCCAGGGTTTGGTGGGATGAGGTGTCTGGAGTCTTTTAGGGAATTCTTCACGATCAGGTAGCTAAAGGACCGGGGTTGGGCAGAAAGCAGCCTCTCATCAGTCATGTTAATTCCCAGGAATGACAGGATTGAAGGTTGGAACTCCACTTTTCGGCAAGTGGCAGAGCAGATAAAGAACCTCCAAGACACTCAGCAAGCCTTCGTCCTGAACCCTGCTGTGGGGGTAAGCGCACACAACCATGACTTTGTATCGTCTAGATGTCTGGTTCCATGTCTGTCCTCGCACAGTAGCGGCTGTCCACGTTCTGATAGTCCATGGATGGTTCGGTTATAATATTGCATCCTCGCTGACTTATGAATTCCTCCTTGTATCTCGTATAAAGACCTTCCCTCCTAGAGACTAATACTATAAAGTACGAAGTCACGATCAAGGCCTCTCTGTACTTCATGGCGTTACCTGCCTACATAATTCCTCCATGAAGTAACCGCTTTGTTTTCCCTGTGTCACAGCCTGAAGGTCTCTGCGGCTCTTCGCGTATGAAGGGTGGAAGTGCCAGCAAGATCCTTTTGGAGACTCTGTTCCTGGTGGCACACAAGGCCTGCTCCAAAGTGGAGGTGACAGAGAAGTGAGTGAGGGGAAGCGCTGCCAGTATCAGGGGTGGACGGAGCCCTCCGGGGCTGGTATCAGGGGTGGATGGAGCCCTCTGGGGCCGGTATCAGGGGTGGACGGAGCCCTCTGGGGCCAGTATCAGTGGCTGAGGAGCTCGCACTGGTAATGGGCCAAGGGTCTGGTGAAAAGCTATAGAAATATAAAGCCATCCAGCACTCTAGAGAGTCATGGCGTCTTCTGTCTACATGCAGGTGTCTGCTGGAAATCCTCCGGACGTACGAGAGAGCGCACAAGGTGACCTATTCCCACAGCAAGAAGATTGCTGCACTCCTCCACCAATCAGCGACAAGGTAGTGAGGCCTTATTGCAAATGTGTAGCTCTCACAGGTCACCGCCAGAGGGCAGCACACATGTCTTGAAGCTGCAAAGAAAAAAGCATGATGCAAATTGCCTCCTCAGTGAAGAGCACTGCATGGCCGATAAGTCTCCATACACAGGCCTGTCACTCTTCACAAGGACAGACATTAGCCATACCTAAGAACAGAAGGAGGGACAAATTATGCAAATTTTGCTAGTGCCCCTAGCCACACCCCAAGCCACACCCATTTACCTTTTGCTTCTCCTCTGACAGGAGGAGTTGTCAGACGGACGCTGGTAGTGAGGGACATTCAGCAAAGGCCAGAGACTGCAGGGCCCAGACACAAATCCGGGGTTGTCCACTGTATCCGGGACAGCTTGTTGCATTTTTTATGTCCTTCCTCCCTTATTTCTGCAGCATTATAAAGCATAAACAATCAACTTCACATCTGCACCAAAAACGCATCAAATATGGGAGAAAAAGATAAAAGAAATGAGTTTAATACAGAAAAAATCCACTGCACTATTTTTTATGCTATTTACCGATCACAGTAAATAATCTGATCGTTGTTCTGTGCGGGTCGTGTCGATTACAGGGACTACAAATATGTCTGTTAGTTGCTGATTTTATTTTTTTTTTTAAAAAGTGTAGAATAATGACATTAGTGTAATGGTGTTTCATTATTCTTTAGTAATTTTATAGGAGGAAAAAAAAAATCTGTTCTATTTTCCTTCTAGAACACAGGGACATAGAAATACACTGCTATGTTCAGATGCATCTCTATGTACCAGGGATTGGTGGCTGCAATGCAGCTCAAGTATAGAAAATTCTGCCAGTGACATCACTGGTGTCTGTGGTTCATGGCTGTACCTGCAATTATAAATGTTGTGAGTTCACATCCAGGGTGACTCACAAAAAAGGGAAAATTACTAGGGATGAGCGAAAAGCTATATTCGGTAAGTGCTATAGGTCTTCGCTCATCCCTAAAAATTACATTTTTGCTATTTTTTTTTATTACATTTTAGTAGTTTTTATAGGAAGAAAAAAATGTGAATTTTTCTTCACCGCTACAATACAGTGTCATAGAAATACACTACCAGGTACAGATGTATCTCTATGTACCAGTGTATTCTGCAGCTTGGGTAACTGCCTGCAATATAGGTCTAGACTACCAAATTCTACTGCGGGCCGTGGCTTATAGCTAGAACTGCTGTCTGCAAGCATGGAGGTCGCAAGTCTGAGACTTGGGGAGAGCAGATAAGGGTGCCTGCCTCCAGTAGGTGAATACACCCAAAATTAGTCACATCAGAGAGCATGATCACTCTGCTGGCACCATTATAGTCTATGGCAGCAGTGGCGCATGCGTCCGAATCCCATTTTGAGTGAGGGTTCGTATAGAAGCCCGAGAAAAGTGCAATGTGAAAGCAAAGTTAGACCTCAGTAAAAGACAGAGTATGTAAATACTACAAACTACCAGAAGGTGGCAACAGAAAATCATAAATGTTTACTGTTGTACATACATGCTAGCCACCTTAGGGAGAGACCCAAGTTGGGCTAAATGTAGCGGGACGAAAGAGACCGAAAAGCCCTCTACTTAAAGGAAATACATAGTGGATGCTTTCCTGAAACGGAAAGTACTTGCAAGCAGCATAATACAAAGAATAGCAGGTTTACCCAGAATCCTTTGCAGTAGGCGGAGCTATGCAAATCATCTCTTTCCACCCCTGTCTAATCCACAGCGCTTGGAATCGCCAAGCGTGCAATGCTGCGGATTAGTTTCTGAATTTACACAGCCAACCAATTCCTACCTGTGGACACGTGTTTCGGGCTTTAGGCCCTCATCAGCACAGGGCTGGAATTGGTTGGCTGTATGGAGTGGGGCTCGGTGAGCAAGCGATACATACATGCTAGCCACCTTAGGGAGAGACCCAAGTTGGGCTAAATGTAGCGGGACGAAAGAGACCGAAAAGCCCTCTACTTAAAGGAAATACATAGTGGATGCTTTCCTGAAACGGAAAGTACTTGCAAGCAGCATAATACAAAGAATAGCAGGTTTACCCAGAATCCTTTGCAGTAGGCGGAGCTATGCAAATCATCTCTTTCCACCCCTGTCTAATCCACAGCGCTTGGAATCGCCAAGCGTGCAATGCTGCGGATTAGTTTCTGAATTTACACAGCCAACCAATTCCTACCTGTGGACACGTGTTTCGGGCTTTAGGCCCTCATCAGCACAGGGCTGGAATTGGTTGGCTGTATGGAGTGGGGCTCGGTGAGCAAGCGATACATACATGCTAGCCACCTTAGGGAGAGACCCAAGTTGGGCTAAATGTAGCGGGACGAAAGAGACCGAAAAGCCCTCTACTTAAAGGAAATACATAGTGGATGCTTTCCTGAAACGGAAAGTACTTGCAAGCAGCATAATACAAAGAATAGCAGGTTTACCCAGAATCCTTTGCAGTAGGCGGAGCTATGCAAATCATCTGTTTCCACCCCTGTCTAATCCACAGCGCTTGGAATCGCCAAGCGTGCAATGCTGCGGATTAGTTTCTGAATTTACACAGCCAACCAATTCCTACCTGTGGACACGTGTTTCGGGCTTTAGGCCCTCATCAGCACAGGGCTGGAATTGGTTGGCTGTATGGAGTGGGGCTCGGTGAGCAAGCGATACATACATGCTAGCCACCTTAGGGAGAGACCCAAGTTGGGCTAAATGTAGCGGGACGAAAGAGACCGAAAAGCCCTCTACTTAAAGGAAATACATAGTGGATGCTTTCCTGAAACGGAAAGTACTTGCAAGCAGCATAATACAAAGAATAGCAGGTTTACCCAGAATCCTTTGCAGTAGGCGGAGCTATGCAAATCATCTCTTTCCACCCCTGTCTAATCCACAGCGCTTGGAATCGCCAAGCGTGCAATGCTGCGGATTAGTTTCTGAATTTACACAGCCAACCAATTCCTACCTGTGGACACGTGTTTCGGGCTTTAGGCCCTCATCAGCACAGGGCTGGAATTGGTTGGCTGTATGGAGTGGGGCTCGGTGAGCAAGCGATACATACATGCTAGCCACCTTAGGGAGAGACCCAAGTTGGGCTAAATGTAGCGGGACGAAAGAGACCGAAAAGCCCTCTACTTAAAGGAAATACATAGTGGATGCTTTCCTGAAACGGAAAGTACTTGCAAGCAGCATAATACAAAGAATAGCAGGTTTACCCAGAATCCTTTGCAGTAGGCGGAGCTATGCAAATCATCTCTTTCCACCCCTGTCTAATCCACAGCGCTTGGAATCGCCAAGCGTGCAATGCTGCGGATTAGTTTCTGAATTTACACAGCCAACCAATTCCTACCTGTGGACACGTGTTTCGGGCTTTAGGCCCTCATCAGCACAGGGCTGGAATTGGTTGGCTGTATGGAGTGGGGCTCGGTGAGCAAGCGATACATACATGCTAGCCACCTTAGGGAGAGACCCAAGTTGGGCTAAATGTAGCGGGACGAAAGAGACCGAAAAGCCCTCTACTTAAAGGAAATACATAGTGGATGCTTTCCTGAAACGGAAAGTACTTGCAAGCAGCATAATACAAAGAATAGCAGGTTTACCCAGAATCCTTTGCAGTAGGCGGAGCTATGCAAATCATCTCTTTCCACCCCTGTCTAATCCACAGCGCTTGGAATCGCCAAGCGTGCAATGCTGCGGATTAGTTTCTGAATTTACACAGCCAACCAATTCCTACCTGTGGACACGTGTTTCGGGCTTTAGGCCCTCATCAGCACAGGGCTGGAATTGGTTGGCTGTATGGAGTGGGGCTCGGTGAGCAAGCGATACATACATGCTAGCCACCTTAGGGAGAGACCCAAGTTGGGCTAAATGTAGCGGGACGAAAGAGACCGAAAAGCCCTCTACTTAAAGGAAATACATAGTGGATGCTTTCCTGAAACGGAAAGTACTTGCAAGCAGCATAATACAAAGAATAGCAGGTTTACCCAGAATCCTTTGCAGTAGGCGGAGCTATGCAAATCATCTCTTTCCACCCCTGTCTAATCCACAGCGCTTGGAATCGCCAAGCGTGCAATGCTGCGGATTAGTTTCTGAATTTACACCGCCTACTGCAAAGGATTCTGGGTAAACCTGCTATTCTTTGTATTATGCTGCTTGCAAGTACTTTCCGTTTCAGGAAAGCATCCACTATGTATTTCCTTTAAGTAGAGGGCTTTTCGGTCTCTTTCGTCCCGCTACATTTAGCCCAACTTGGGTCTCTCCCTAAGGTGGCTAGCATGTATGTATCGCATGCTCACCGAGCCCCACTCCATACAGCCAACCAATTCCAGCCCTGTGCTGATGAGGGCCTAAAGCCCGAAACACGTGTCCACAGGTAGGAATTGGTTGGCTGTGTAAATTCAGAAACTAATCCGCAGCATTGCACGCTTGGCGATTCCAAGCGCTGTGGATTAGACAGGGGTGGAAAGAGATGATTTGCATAGCTCCGCCTACTGCAAAGGATTCTGGGTAAACCTGCTATTCTTTGTATTATGCTGCTTGCAAGTACTTTCCGTTTCAGGAAAGCATCCACTATGTATTTCCTTTAAGTAGAGGGCTTTTCGGTCTCTTTCGTCCCGCTACATTTAGCCCAACTTGGGTCTCTCCCTAAGGTGGCTAGCATGTATGTATCGCTTGCTCACCGAGCCCCACTCCATACAGCCAACCAATTCCAGCCCTGTGCTGATGAGGGCCTAAAGCCCGAAACACGTGTCCACAGGTAGGAATTGGTTGGCTGTGTAAATTCAGAAACTAATCCGCAGCATTGCACGCTTGGCGATTCCAAGCGCTGTGGATTAGACAGGGGTGGAAAGAGATGATTTGCATAGCTCCGCCTACTGCAAAGGATTCTGGGTAAACCTGCTATTCTTTGTATTATGCTGCTTGCAAGTACTTTCCGTTTCAGGAAAGCATCCACTACTGTTGTACATAACATTGACCACACGATGGCAGCAAAATTTACTAAACTACAGTAAATAGAGAGAATGCAGTTACCAAACACGACCAGAAGGGGTCAGCAAATAAAAACGAATTATCACTGCTGTAGTTATAACACTTATTATTATTATTATTATTATTTTATTATTATTATTATTATACATTTTTATAGCGCCATTTATTCCATGGCGCTTTACATGTGAATACGGGGCAAATATAGACAATTACATTAAACATGAGCAGATAACAAGGCACACGAGTACATAAGGAGGGAGGACCCTGCCCGCGAGGGCTCACAGTCTGCAGGGGGTGGGTGAGGATACACTAGGAGAGGGAAGAGCTGGCTGTGCGGTTTACATAGTACCATTGATTACATGAGAAGTGATTACATACAAATTACAGTAAACAGACTAACAATGACAGACTGCTACACAGGGGCGAGGATCCTGCCCTTGCGGGCGTACATTCTACCGGATGGAGGGGATGTAGACAACAGGTTGAGGGTTGCAGGAGCTCCTGTGTTGGTGAGGCGGTAGCTCCGGTGTTGGTGAGGCGGTAGCTCCGGTGTTGGTGAGGCGGTAGCTCCGGTGTTGGTGAGGCGGTAGCTCCGGTGTTGGTGAGGCGGTAGCTCCGGTGTTGGTGAGGCGGTAGCTCCGGTGTTGGTGAGGCGGTAGCTCCGGTGTTGGTGAGGCGGCAGCTCCGGTGTTGGTGAGGCGGTAGCTCCGGTGTTGGTGAGGCGGTAGCTCTGGTGTTGGTGAGGCGGTAGCTCCGGTGTTGGTGAGGCGGTAGCTCCGGTGTTGGTGAGGCGGTAGCTCCGGTGTTGGTGAGGCGGTAGCTCCGGTGTTGGTGAGGCGGTAGCTCTGGTGTTGGTGAGGCTGTAGTTTCAGTAGTGATGAGGCGGCAGCGGGGTCAGTGCAGGCTGTAGGCTTTCTTGAAGAGATGAGTTTTCAGGTTCCGTCTGAATGTGGTTGATAGTCAGATGTGTTGGGGCAAAGAATTCCAGAGGATGGGGGATATTCGGGAGAAGTCTTGGAGGCGATTGGGTGAGGAGCGAATAAGTGTGGAGGAGAGAAGGAGGTCTTGGGAGGACAGGAGATCACGTGAGGGAAGATATCAGGAGATTAGTTCAGAGATATATGGAGGAGACAGGTTATGGATGGCTTTGTAGCTCAGTATTAGTAATTTGAACTGGATACGCAGAGGGAATGGGAGCCAGTGAAGAGATTTGCAGAGGGGAGAAGCGGAGGAGTAGCGAGGAGAGAGATGAATTAGTCGGGCAGCAAAGTTAAGGATGGACTGGAGAGGTGCAAGGGTGTTAGCAGGGAGGCCGCAGAAAAGGATGTTGCAGTAGTCAAGGCGGGAGATGATGAGGGCATGCACAAGCATTTTAGTAGATTGGGGGTTGAGGAAAGGACGGATTCTGGAGATATTTTTGAGCTGAACGCGACAGGAGGTGGAAAGAGCTTGGATGGGCGGTGTGAAGGACGGCAGAGTCGAAGGTTACTCCGAGGCAGCGGACTTCCGGTACGGGGGAAAGCATGATGTTGTTAATTGCAATAAATAGGTCAGGTAAGGAAGATCTATGGGATGGAGGAAAGATGAGGAGTTCAGATTTGTCCACATTGAGTTTGAGGAAGCAAGAGGAGAAGGAGGAGGATATGGCTGATAGACACTCCGGGATTCTGGAGAGCAGAGCGGTGACGTCTGGGCCAGAGAGGTAGATCTCAGTGTCATCAGCATAGAGGTGGTACTGGAATCCATGGGACTTTATGAGTTGTCCCAGGCCAAGTGTATAGATGGAGAAGAGTAAGGATCCTAGAACAGATCCTTGGGGGACTCCAACAGAGAGAGGGTGGGATGAGAAAGCAGTGTGGGAGTGGGAGTGGGAGACGCTGAATGTGCGGTTGGTAAGGTACGAGGAGATCTAGGATAGGATAACAATAACCAGAAGGTGGCGGCAGCTTATAGTAGACAATACAAGGACAAGGGTGACCCCACGGTGCTCTGTAGTCCCTGTGTGTGGTGTGACCGTGCAGTGTTCTGTAGTCCCTGTGTGTGGTGTGACCGTGCAGTGTTCTGTAGTCCCTGTGTGTGGTGTGACCCTGCAGTGTTCTGTAGTCCCTGTGTGTGGTGTGACCCTGCGGTGCTCTGTAGCCCCTGTGTGTGGTGTGACCCCGCGGTGCTCTGTAGCCCCTGTGTGTGGTGTGACCCCGCGGTGCTCTGTAGTCCCTGTGTGTGGTGTGACCCCCGCGGTGCTCTGTAGTCCCAGTGTGTGGTGTGACCCTGCAGTGTTCTGTAGTCCCTGTGTGTGGTGTGACCCCGCGGTGCTCTGTAGTCCCAGTGTGTGGTGTGACCCTGCAGTGTTCTGTAGTCCCTGTGTGTGGTGTGACCCCGCGGTGCTCTGTAGCCCCTGTGTGTGGTGTGACCCCGCGGTGCTCTGTAGCCCCTGTGTGTGGTGTGACCCTGCAGTGTTCTGTAGTCCCTGTGTGTGGTGTGACCCTGCGGTGCTCTGTAGCCCCTGTGTGTGGTGTGACCCTCTTGCCCCCGTTACTGACCTTGTGCTTTTTGCAGTCTACAGAGGAGGGGGCACCTGTACATCCTGGGTTGGGGGACACTGGGACTGGTGGGCATCATGGACGCAGTGGAATGTGTCCCCTCATATAACAGAGGTAAGTTTGTGACCCCAACCACAATATACATCTCTCAGTCATCAGTCAGAGGTATCAGATTAGCGACCCTGAAGCCACGAGGTTGCATCGGCCCCTCATATTCTCACATCATCTGCAATAATTAATCTGAGAGAAGCCAGAGAGTCGGAGCTGCGTGTAATAACTGGAGTCCTGTGGACATTCACAGAGGTGGACGGGCAAATGACAGGCTCTCCATCCTCAGCTCCCTGCTCTCCATCCTCGGCTCCCTGCTCCCCATCCTTGGCTCCCTGCTCTCCATCCTCAGCTCCCTGCTCTCCGTCCTTGGCTCCCTGCTCTCCATCCTCAGCTCTCTGTCCTCAGCACCCTGCTCTCCATCCTCAGCTCCCTGCTCTCCGTCCTTGGCTCCCTGCTCTCCATCCTCAGCTCCCTGCTCTCCGTCCTTGGCTCCCTGCTCTCCATCCTCAGCTCTCTGTCCTCAGCACCCTGCTCTCCATCCTCAGCTCCCTGCTGTCCATCCTCAGCTCCCTGCTCTCCATCCTCAGCTCCCTGTTCTCCATCCTCAGCTCCCTGCTCTCCATCCTCAGCTCCCTGCTCTCTGTCCTCAGCTCCCTGCTCTCCATCCTCAGCTCCCTGCTCTCCGTCCTTGGCTCCCTGCTCTCCGTCCTCAGCTCTCTGTCCTCAGCTCCCTGCTCTCCGTCCTCAGCTCCCTGCTCTCCGTCCTCAGCTCCCTGTTCTCCGTCCTCGGCTCCCTGCTCTCCATCCTCAGCTCCCTGCTCTCCGTCCTCGGCTCCCTGCTCTCCGTCCTTGGCTCCCTGCTCTCCGTCCTCGGCTCCCTGCTCTCCGTCCTCAGCTCCCTGCTCTCTGTCCTCGGCTCCCTGCTCTCCGTCCTCAGCTCCCTGCTCTCCAATCGGCTCTCCGTACTTGGCTTCCTGCTTTCCGTCCTTGGCTCCCTGCTTTCTGTCCTTGGCTCCCTGCTCTCCATCCTCAGCTCCCTGCTCTCCGTCCTTGGCTCCCTGCTCTCCGTCCTCAGCTCTCTGTCCTCAGCTCCCTGCTCTCCATCCTCAGCTCCCTGCTCTCCGTCCTCAGCTCCCTGCTCTCCATCCTCAGCTCCCTGCTCTCCATCCTCAGCTCCCTGCTCTCCGTCCTCGGCTCCCTGCTCTCCATCCTCAGCTCCCTGCTCTCCGTCCTCAGCTCTCTGTCCTCAGCTCCCTGCTCTCCATCCTCAGCTCCCTGCTCTCCGTCCTTGGCTCCCTGCTCTCCGTCCTCAGCTCTCAGTCCTCAGCTCCCTGCTCTCCGTCCTCAGCTCCCTGCTCTCCGTCCTCAGCTCCCTGTTCTCCGTCCTCGGCTCCCTGCTGTCCATCCTCAGCTCCCTGCTCTCCGTCCTCGGCTCCCTGCTCTCCGTCCTTGGCTCCCTGCTCTCCGTCCTCGGCTCCCTGCTCTTCGTCCTCAGCTCCCTGCTCTCTGTCCTCGGCTCCCTGCTCTCCATCCTCAGCTCCCTGCTCTCCAATCGGCTCTCCGTACTTGGCTTCCTGCTTTCCGCCCTTGGCTCCCTGCTTTCTGTCCTTGGCTCCCTGCTCTCCATCCTTGGCTCCCTGTTCTTCGTACTTGGCTTCCTGCTCTCTGTCCTTGGCTTCCTGCTCTCTGACCTCGGCTCCCTGCTCTCCATACTTGGCTCCCTGCTCTCTGACCTCGGCTCCCAGCGCTCCATACTTGGCTCCCTGCTCTCTGACCTTGGCTCCCTGCTCTCCATCCTTGGCTCCCTGCTCTCCGTACTCAGCTCACTGCTTTCCATTCTCAGCATCCTGCTCTCTGTCCTCTACTTCCTGTTCTCTGTCCTCGGCTCCCTGCTCTCCAATCGGTTCACTGCTCTCTGTCCTTGGCTTCCTGCTCTCTGACCTCGGTTCCCTGCTCTCCGTACTTGGCTACCTGCTCTCTGACCTCGGCTCCCTGCTCTCCTTACTTGGCTTCCTGCTCTCCATCCTTGGCTTCCTGCTCTCCATATTTGGCTTCTTGCTCTCCATCCTTGGCTTCCAGCTCTCCGTCCTTGGCTTCTTGCTCTCTGACCTCAGCTCCCTGCTCTCCATCCTCGGCTATCCGTACTCAGCTCAATGCTCACGGTACTTGGCTCCCTGCTCTCTGACCTCGGCTCCCTGCTCTCCTTACTTGGCTTCCTGCTCTCCATCCTTGGCTTCCTGCTCTCCGTATTTGGCTTCTTGCTCTCCATCCTTGGCTTCCAGCTCTCCGTCCTTGGCTTCTTGCTCTCTGACCTCAGCTCCCTGCTCTCCATCCTCGGCTATCCGTACTCGGCTCAATGCTCACGGTACTTGGCTCCCTGCTCTCTGACCTCGGCTCCCAGCGCTCCATACTTGGCTCCCTGCTCTCTGACCTTGGCTCCCTGCTCTCCATCCTTGGCTCCCTACTCTCCGTACTCAGCTCACTGCTTTCCATCCTCAGCATCCTGCTCTCTGTCCTCTACTTCCTGTTCTCTGTTCCTGGCTTCCTGCTCTCAGTCCTCAGCTCACTGCTCTCTGTACTTGGCTCCCTGCTCTCCATCCTCAGCTCCCTGCTCTCTTTCCTCTACTTCCTGCTTTCTGCCTTTGGTTTCCTCCTCTCAGTCCTCAGCTCCCTGCTCTCGGTCCTTGACTTCCTGCTCTCAGTCCTCAGCTCCCTGCTCTCCATACTTGGCTCCCTGCTCTCCGTCCTCGGCTCCCTGCTCTCCGTACTTGGCTCCCTGCTCTCAGTCCTCGGCTCCCTGCTCTCCGTACTTGGCTCCCTGCTCTCCATCCTCAGCTCCCTGCTCTCTGTCCTCTACTTCCTGTTCTCTGTTCCTGGCTTCCTGCTCTCAGTCCTCAGCTCACTGCTCTCTGTACTTGGCTCCCTGCTCTCCATCCTCAGCTCCCTGCTCTCTTTCCTCTACTTCCTGCTTTCTGCCTTTGGTTTCCTCCTCTCAGTCCTCAGCTCCCTGCTCTCGGTCCTTGACTTCCTGCTCTCAGTCCTCAGCTCCCTGCTCTCCATACTTGGCTCCCTGCTCTCCGTCCTCGGCTTCCTGCTCTCCGTACTTGGCTCCCTGCTCTCAGTCCTCGGCTCCCTGCTCTCCGTACTTGGCTCCCTGCTCTCCATCCTCAGCTCCCTGCTCTCTTTCCTCTACTTCCTGCTTTCTGCCTTTGGTTTCCTCCTCTCAGTCCTCAGCTCCCTGCTCTCGGTCCTTGACTTCCTGCTCTCAGTCCTCAGCTCCCTGCTCTCCATACTTGGCTCCCTGCTCTCCGTCCTCGGCTCCCTGCTCTCCGTACTTGGCTCCCTGCTCTCAGTCCTCGGCTCCCTGCTCTCCGTACTTGGCTCCCTGCTCTCCATCCTCAGCTCCCTGCTCTCTGTCCTCTACTTCCTGCTCTCTGTTCTTGGCTTCCTGCTCTCAGTCCTCAGATCCCTGCTCTCCGTACTTGGCTCCCTGCTATCCGTCCTCGGCTCCCTGCTCTCCATCCTCAGCATCCTGCTCTCCGTCATCGGCACCCTGCTCTCCGTACTTGGCTCCCTGCTCTCATTTCTGAATCATTTAATGTTAGCTTCATTGGAAAAAACTGTGCTTTTCTTTCAAAAGTAAGGAAATTTCTAAGTGACCCTAAACTTTTCAACGGTAGTGTATATACAGGTGCTTCTCACAAAATTAGAATATCATCAAAAAGTGAATTTATTTCAGTTCTTCAATACATAAAGTGAATCTCATATATTATCAAGAGTCATTACAAACAGAGTGATCTACTCCAAGTGTTTATTTCTGTTAATGTTGATGATTATGGCTTACAGCCAATGAAAACCCAAAAGTAATGATCTCATAGTAAATTAGAATAATTAACAATAAACACCTGCAAACACCTGCAAAGGCTTCCTAAGCGTTTATAAAGGTCCCTTAGCCTTTTTCAGTAGCTCCACAATGGTGCATACTAAAACCCTATGTGGCAAATTTACCTATGCCTATGGTAGATATTTTAGTCGTATTCATCTCTGCCTATTTTAGATTTTTTTTTACCGTTTCATTTTCTTAATTTAGTTTTCCTTTCCACTTCACTCCATTTGAAGCAGAGTAACCAATTTATTTACATATGTATTTATTTGACATAAAGTTGCAATACATGAATGTAGGGGTCAAATTTTTTGGAAACGGAATAACGGTTTTGAGCTCCGTTTTTTTTATTGGAATATGTTCATATTAGTACAACAACGTTCTCTTCCAAGTTTCATTAGGATTTTTTTAGGGATTCAGTCGTTATGCGCCATTTTCTGCCATACCTATGCCTACAGTGTTATCACGGTTGGAAACGGAAAAACGGTTTTGAGCTCCGTTTTTTGTATTGGAATATGTTCATATTAGTACAACAACGTTATCTTCCAAGTTTCATTAGGATCTTTTTAGGGATTCAGTCGTTATGCGCCATTTTCTGCCATACCTATGCCTAGTGTGTTATCACGGTTGGAAACGGAAAAACGGTTTGAGCTCCGTTTTTTTATTGGAATATGTTCATATTAGTACAACGACGTTATCTTCCAAGTTTCATTAAGATCTTTTTAGGGATTCAGTCTTTATGCGCCATTTTCTGCCATACCTATGCCTACAGTGTTATCATGGTTGGAAACGGAAAAACGGTTTTGAGCTCCGTTTTTTTATTGGAATTAGTTCATATTAGTACAACGACGTTATCTTCCAAGTTTCATTAGGATCTTTTTAGGGATTCAGTCTTTATGCGCCATTTTCTGCCATACCTATGCCTAGTGTGTTATCATGGTTGGAAACGGAATAACGGTTTTGAGCTCCGTTTTTTTTATTGGAATTAGTTCATATTAGTACAACAACGTTATCTTCCAAGTTTCATTAGGATCTTTTTAGGGATTCAGATGTTATGCGCCATTTTCTGCCATGCCTATGCCTACAGTGTTATCATGGTTGGAAACGGAAAAACTGTTTTGAGCTCCGTTTTTTTTATTGGAATTAGTTCATATTAGTACAACAACGTTATCTTCCAAGTTTCATTAGGATCTTTTTAGGGATTCAGTCTTTATGCGCCATATTCTGCCATACCTATGCCTATGGTAGTTTTTTTTCTAAAGTTGAATTTTTTAAATCTTTTTTTCCTTTCCACTTCACTCTATTTAAAAATAAATTAGCGGAGGTTAAACTTAAATTGCGTTTTCAACAAGGCAAACCCATACATTTCTATATAGTAACTTAAAATTTGAAATAAACACTGAATCCCTAAGAAGATCTTGATGAAACTTTGAAAATAAGTTTGTCATGACTTTTGGATATGTGATGGACCCCACTCCTTCTTAAAACCACCATAACTACTGTAAACCTAGGTACTAAAATAAATACACAAAACACATTATTTTGGTTGTCAAAATGGCCACAGCTTTTATTCAAATCACAGGATTAAATAATCACAGTAGGAGTCAGGTGGAGTGCTAGTACATTGGGATTCACAAGTACTGCGATATTCCCAGCTGTCTGACATACAGCACCAGGACAGACAGCCATAAAGGGGCGGCACGCACTGGCTTGCCATTCAAGCAGAGCCAGTAAACTTTCAGGGCACCAATGACCCTATTATCCTCACTCCTGTGCTTAACCACTGTGCCCGCCCCTGATTGATGTTACCATTACAACGTCCTTGAGGCTGGCCACCAAAGCCGAGCCTGCTCACCACCATGAGGTTTTACATCCTCTATTAGTTAAAATGAGTCCACCTTAACTTGTCTGCAACTTCCACCTGACTCCTAAACCGCAAAGCCGTGACGGGTTATAAATTCCAAGTCTCATTTGACACTTTTTTTTTTTTTTTTTTTTTTTTATAATTAAATCATTTTTGCAAACTTAAAAATTAGGAGTCCCTGCAAAAGCATTAATGGGACTAAACTTGGCAACCCCCGACTCACAAAGAGTCATCCTACAGAGCTCAGGAGAGGAAAAAACCCCTGTGGAGGAAACCTCCAGGGAACCATGGCTGAAGGATTGCCCTTCCCTTGGGCTTAGAAGGTTGCCACAAATAATAACTCTTTATAGCCAATATACAATTGAACCTGGTACAAGATATACAATGACAAATTAAAAAATACAATAAAGCATTTATCATTATAAAAGCAATAATTAAAAAGTTTAAGGACAGAGATTATAAACAGGGCGGGAGGGCGGGTAATGTTTCCTCCTGTCCATCGTGTGAGAGAAAGAGGGAGAGCCAGAGTTGCCTCCCCTATATAAGCCCCACCCTCCTCACAGTAATACACCAGGCACAACCATCTAAACTCCTTCCTCTTAAAGCAACATCACTCTCGTTTAAAATCTACACTGCAATACAAACAAAGGCTGCAGGAGTTCTCAGTCCACCCATCCCCAAGTCATGTCCACCTCCGTCTAGTCTCCGGTGGTTTCTTGACTTTTGGATATGTGATGGACCCCACTCCTTCTTAAAACCACCATAACTACTGTAAACCTAGGTACTAAAATAAATACACAAAACACATTATTTTGGTTGTCAAAATGGCCACAGCTTTTATTCAAATCACAGGATTAAATAATCACAGTAGGAGTCAGGTGGAGTGCTAGTACATTGGGATTCACAAGTACTGCGATATCCCCAGCTGTCTGACATACAGCACCAGGACAGACAGCCATAAAGGGGCGGCACGCACTGGCTTGCCATTCAAGCAGAGCCAGTAAACTTTCAGGGCACCAATGACCCTATTATCCTCACTCCTGTGCTTAACCACTGTGCCCGCCCCTGATTGATGTTACCATTACAACGTCCTTGAGGCTGGCCACCAAAGCCGAGCCTGCTCACCACCATGAGGTTTTACATCCTCTATTAGTTAAAATGAGTCCACCTTAACTTGTCTGCAACTTCCACCTGACTCCTAAACCGCAAAGCCGTGACGGGTTATAAATTCCAAGTCTCATTTGACACCTTTTTTTTTTTTTTTTTTTTTTTATAATTAAATCATTTTTGCAAACTTAAAAATTAGGAGTCCCTGCAAAAGCATTAATGGGACTAAACTTGGCAACCCCCGACTCACAAAGAGTCATCCTACAGCGCTCAGGAGAGGAAAAAACCCCTGTGGAGGAAACCTCCAGGGAACCATGGCTGAAGGATTGCCCTTCCCTTGGGCTTAGAAGGTTGCCACAAATAATAACTCTTTATAGCCAATATACAATTGAACCTGGTACAAGATATACAATGACAAATTAAAAAATACAATAAAGCATTTATCATTATAAAAGCAATAATTAAAAAGTTTAAGGACAGAGATTATAAACAGGGCGGGAGGGCGGGTAATGTTTCCTCCTGTCCATCGTGTGAGAGAAAGAGGGAGAGCCAGAGTTGCCTCCCCTATATAAGCCCCACCCTCCTCACAGTAATACACCAGGCACAACCATCTAAACTCCTTCCTCTTAAAGCAACATCACTCTCGTTTAAAATCTACACTGCAATACAAACAAAGGCTGCAGGAGTTCTCAGTCCACCCATCCCCAAGTCATGTCCACCTCCGTCTAGTCTCCGGTGGTTTCTTGACTTTTGGATATGTGATGGACCCCACTCCTTCTTAAAACCACCATAACTACTGTAAACCTAGGTACTAAAATAAATACACAAAACACATTATTTTGGTTGTCAAAGTTGAATTTTTTAAATCTTTTTTTCCTTTCCACTTCACTCTATTTAAAAATAAATTAGCGGAGGTTAAACTTAAATTGCGTTTTCAACAAGGCAAACCCATACATTTCTATATAGTAACTTAAAATTTGAAATAAACACTGAATCCCTAAGAAGATCTTGATGAAACTTTGAAAATAAGTTTGTCATGACTTTTGGATATGGGATGGACCCCACTCCTTCTTAAAACCACCATAACTACTGTAAACCTAGGTACTAAAATAAATACACAAAACACATTATTTTGGTTGTCAAAATGGCCACAGCTTTTATTCAAATCACAGGATTAAATAATCACAGTAGGAGTCAGGTGGAGTGCTAGTACATTGGGATTCACAAGTACTGCGATATTCCCAGCTGTCTGACATACAGCACCAGGACAGACAGCCATAAAGGGGCGGCACGCACTGGCTTGCCATTCAAGCAGAGCCAGTAAACTTTCAGGGCACCAATGACCCTATTATCCTCACTCCTGTGCTTAACCACTGTGCCCGCCCCTGATTGATGTTACCATTACAATGTCCTTGAGGCTGGCCACCAAAGCCGAGCCTGCTCACCACCATGAGGTTTTACATCCTCTATTAGTTAAAATGAGTCCACCTTAACTTGTCTGCAACTTCCACCTGACTCCTAAACCGCCACCAGCGAGGCCATTTGACACCTTGAATGGACTCGACCCCCATCACCCATGCCTAATAAAGTCATCAACCAGATCTGCATGCTATGGAAAGACTGTGCATATAAGGAACAAAATTCCAGGACTGCAACAGATTAATTTTAACAATGCAACACTACCAAATTATGATCGATAATATGGTAACTGTCATGATCCCAATGGCAGGGGATCACAAAAAGGACAAGCACAGATACAAACAAGCTCTAGGGCGATGGAACCTGAGCTGACCGCGACCCTGAACCTAACACACAAATAAAAGTAGCCGGGGAACGTGCCTACGATGATCCTAGACGTCTCGCTCCAGCCGAAGATCTAACTTCCACTATCAGAAGCAACACAGACCTCTCTTGCCTCCAGAGAAATACCCCACAGCAAATAGCAGCCCCCCACATATAATGACGGTGAAATGAGAGGAAAGCACATACGTAGTATGAAAACAGTTTCAGCAAAATGAGGCCCGGTAAAGCTAGATAGCAGAGGATACAAAAGTGAACTGCGCGGTCAGCGAAAAACCCTTCAAAAAACCATCCTGAAATTACTTGAACTCATGTGCCAACTCATGGTACATGAAAAGCAATTTCAGCCCACTAGAGCAACCAGCAGCAGAAAATCACATATCTGCAGGCTGGACTAAAAACCAAATTAAGCAAAACACAAAACAGGAAAATCCAAACTTAGCTTGTCCAGAAGGTTCTAGTAGCAGGGAGCAGAGGTAACAAGACACACTGGATACATTGATAACCGGCGAGGAAATGCCAGCAAAGCCAGGTTAAATAGGAAACTCCCATATGCTGATGGAACAGGTGGAACCCAGAAACCCAGGAAAGACAAGTCACCCAGTACCATCAGTAACCACCAGAGGGAGCCCAAAAACAGAACTCACAACAGGTAACTACAGCAAAATAACAGCCGCTAAACATCCTGCAATGTGGATCCTATAATAGGGAATGCAGAAACTAAACCATAACAAAGGGGTAGCCACAGTCTGACTATCTGTATAATGACATCTGTGATGCCTCACAAACTATTATACTGCATGTATTGTAGCCAGCTCTAATAACTCACTAATTCACCGATTTCAGTTCAAGAAACCACCATTACATACAGTAGCTGGGCTGTGCAGTAACCAATTCTTAAACCCACTTACTATTACTACCCAAAAAGTGATGAGTGTATGTAAAGAGAAAGATACTATAAACAAAGAGTAATTAAAAGCCATACACAATATAATATCGACATTATAACCGATCATTAACTAATTTAAATAATTTCTGCAATATTTGGACATGGTAAATGAAATAAGCCTATAGCAGAAAAGTCTACAAAGACATTATTAATAACCTTGCCACGCCATTGTTAATTGCTTTACAGGCACTTAATAACATATACCATTAACCTTCTCCAACTGGGACAAAGGCATTGGGAATAGGCACATTGCCCTTCATGTTAATGCACTTGATGTCTTCACCCCGAGCCGCTCCCACTGGCTCAAGGGCATCGGGATGCACTTTATTACTTTTCTCTTAGTCACTCCCACTGACTCCAGGGCACCCATATTAGATACATTGCTCTTCAGTTTAATGCCCCAGATTACTGCATCGTCCAGACAACAACCTTGAAAGAAATAGGAGTTGGTCAATATAAACAGTCAAAATCTGTGCCTCAGCATTCTCAAGTCACAGGTACTATTCAGGACCTCGTCCAACACCCCAGGCATATGACCTGTCCAGGTGCTATTCAGGACGTCAGTCCAACACCCCAGGCATATAACCTGTCCAGGTGCTATTCAGGACATCAGTCCAACATCCCAGGCATATGACCTGTCCAGGTGCTATTCAGGACGTCAGTCCAATACCCCAGGCATATAACCTGTCCAAGTGCTATTCAGAACGTAGTCCAACACCCCAGGCATATGACCTGTCCAGGTACTATTCAGGACCTCGTCCAACACCCCAGGCATATGACCTGTCCAGGTACTATTCAGGACCTCGTCCAACACCCCAGGCATATGACCTGTCCAGGTACTATTCAGGACCTCGTCCAACACCCCAGGCATATAACCTGTCCAGGTTCTATTCAGGACCTCGTCCAAAACCCAATTTGTATGCATGTAGAATATGATTGCCATGACCACAGGGACTTTACCCTAACAGGGTCTTGTAAGATATAAATGCTTCTGGAGACCAGGGGGCCATACCGTGATGGTCACTCCTCCACACCAGGGGGCCATACCAAAGATGGTTACATCTCCATTCCAGGGGGTCATACTATGATGTACACCCCTCCATCCAGGGGCCACACCCGAGATGATACTATGATGAACACCCCCCCTAAACAGAGGGTCCATACCTGAGATGGTTACCCCTACTGATCAAATTATAATTAGCTTCAAGGGCCCACTAAAAAAAGAAACAAATAAGTGCTTTTTTTTTTTTTTTTTTTTTAAATACACACCTTTATTAATACAAACATACAATAACCCAACAAAGCATAAATAACCTTAGCTAGCTGGGAGGAGTCCTTGAAGCTCATAAGATCTGGAGATTACCAAGCATAAAGTGAACATAAAATGTACCAATTACTCCCAGCCGTTACCCCACTAGCTTGGGAGCACCATAACCACAGGGTTCCAATGTTCACTTGAACTTCCTGAGGATCCGACAAACCTTTGCCGAAACTCCCCTCCACATTTCACCAGATCAGAACCATATTTAATACCAAAAGGAAGAATCCATATCCCAATGGATCCCCCAGACCAATTTGTAACGAACTTCAAGGAGCCCCCCAACTGCCCGGCTCCAGGAAATCCACTCAGTCTGTGCTATCCACCATCTTAGGTAATATAACATTTAGCACTAAGTGGATATACACCATTCCTGCAAATATATGAAGGGGACAATATAAGAATTAAAAACAGCATACAATAAAACATCAAAGCATAAAGAACATTAACATGCTGGGAGGAGTCCTTGAAGCTCATAAGATCTGGTGATTACCAAACAAAAAGTGAACATAAAATGCACCAACAATTACTCCCAGCCGTTACTCCACTAGCTCGGGAGCACCACAACCACAGGGTTCCAATGTTCACTTGAACTTCCTGAGGATTCAACAAACCCTTGCTGAAAATCCCCTCTACCATTCACCAGATCAAGAACCAAATTAAATTCCAAAAAGAGGAATCCATATCCCAATGGATCCCCCAGACCAATTTATAACCAACTTCAAGGACCCCTCCCCCCCCCTAACTGCACAAGATGTGGGATAAGTGAAGATGAAAACACCATGTAAGTTTACAACCAAGGTATATTACAGGTTGATCCTGGAAAATGTCCCATCATAAGGTCAGATACATTCGATGATGGGCAATGCTGTTATATGCTGTAACAATAAAGAAGCCGCCTGCTCCTCTACAGCAGTTACAGACAGGCTCTCTAACCACCAGCTGCACATACATCGTAAGAAAATATAATATGTAGATCTAGTATAAGCTGCCTGCAGCCATAAGTGTATGTGCAGAAAACTGCAAGGTCTGTGTCCCCAGTCAGTCACACTACCTACATACAATAGACGAGAGACAGGGCTGAAAACTGGGCCCAGAGCAAGGTGCAGAATCACACTAGGAGTGCCCACTCACTGCCCGCCATGTGCTGAGCTATTAGTGCCCACTCACTGCCCCCGCCATGTGCTGAGCTATTAGTGCCCACTCACTGCCCGCCATGTGCTGAGTTATTAGTGCCCACTCACTGCCCACCATGTGCTGAGTTATTAGTGCCCACTCACTGCCCACCATGTGCTGAGTTATTAGTGCCCACTCACTGCCCGCCATGTGCTGAGTTATTAGTGCCCACTCACTGCCCACCATGTGCTGAGTTATTAGTGCCCACTCACTGCCCGCCATGTGCTGAGTTATTAGTGCCCACTCACTGCCCGCCATGTGCTGAGTTATTAGTGCCCACTCACTGCCCACCATGTGCTGAGTTATTAGTGCCCACTCACTGCCCCCGCCATGTGCTGAGCTATTAGTGCCCACTCACCACCCCACCATGTGCTGAATTACTCCCCGAATAATTATTGACACCTGATAAAATATATATAGTAAGGCTCCAGGTAATCCACTCAGGCTTGTGATAAGCTGCCTGCAGCCATAAGTATATACAGAAAAAGGGGTGGATATATCAGGCAGGACAGCATGCAACATAATAGGACTAAAGGCTGCCATATTTCCAGAAATAAAGCACGGATTTGGAAGTCATGTACAGATTATATGTGCAGCAAGGAAAATAACCTGGAGACCCAGGATCTAACATGTACTCACAGTCTGTATACATGATAAGCATGCTGCAGAGATGGAGCCTTTACTCATATATCACATATAGATAGTGAGAGTAACCTGGTTATCACCGACCATCATCAGACTGTACTGCAGCAGAGATGAGGTCACATACGGTCACCAGACTCCATAAATGGGAAGAGGGGAATCAGCAGAAAGCAGCATGCAATGCACAGACATGAAGTGCAGCCTCTTACCCTCATATATATAAGGTATATATATATATACCATCCCTTTACTGCTCCCTCTCACCAGTGACTAGTCCCTGTAACTGCCCAGCTCCATGCTACCAATAGCAGACACTGTATGTGCCAATGCTCTGACCCATCACACAATACACAAAACTCATGAAGACTCTGCACAATACAGCAGAAATAAGACACAACAGCCATGTCTGTAAGGAGGTCACACAGGAGCCGTCTCTGCAGTGTGTGAGGCAACTTGTAACAGACCCATGAGGGAACATGGCGGCTACATGAATTTCTGAGGTAATATTACTCCCAAATAAGATGTAAGAGCTGAGACTACACTAATACATGATGAATGTGGATAGTATATTAGCCATGTCTGCAGGGAGGTACACATGAGGGAACATGGCGGCTACATGAATTTCTGAGGTAAAATTGATCCCATATATGATGTAGGAGCTGATACTACACTAATACATGATGTGTGAAGTGAATGTGCGCCTATCAGCTATAATGTGAGGTGATAACCCCAGTATTATACTCCCTGAGACTGCAGACATGTTTCCTCCTGTCCATCGTGTGAGAGAAAGAGGGAGAGCCAGAGCCGCCTCCCCTATATAAGCCCCACCCTCCTCACAGTAATACACCAGGCACAAACATCTAAACTCCTTCCTCTTAAAGCAACAACACTCTTGTTTAAAATCTACACTGCAATACAAACAAAGGCTGCAGGAGTTCTCAGTCCACCCATCCCCAAGTCATGTCCACCTCCGTCTAGTCTCCGGTGGTTTCTTTAATATGAACTTTTTCCAGCAAGAAAAACAGAGCTTAAAAATGTAATTCTGTTTTCAACAATGTTAATTCATACATTCCTATATAATAACTTTACATTTCAAATAAACAGTGAATCCCTAAGTATATCTTTATCGAAAATGTTTGCCTTAAGGTACCTTCACACACAACGATATCGTTAAGGATATCGTTGCAACGTCACGCTTTTTGTGACGTAACAACGATCCCGCTAACGATCAGGCCCCTGCTGGGAGTTCGTTGGTCGTTGGGGAATGATCAGGACATTTTTTGGTCACTGATCACCCGCTGTCATCGCTGGATCGGCGTGTGTGACGCCGATCTAGCAATGTGTTCACCTGTAACCAGGGTAAACATCGGGTTACTAAGCGCAGGGCCGCTATGGGGGCAGAAAAATACGGATTACACACGGACCAGCAGTGTGACTTGCGAGAAATACGCAGCGGTGTTCTATAGAAAAGCCGGTAATTCAGTGCGGTGTACAGTAAAATCACACTGACAGGTTAGAATAGAATAGCTAAGATAAATGTGTACACATAGTATGTGTGTATATATATATATATATATGTATACACACACACACACACACTAGATGGTGGCCCGATTCTAACGCATCGGGTATTCTAGAATATGCATGTCCACGTAGTATATTGCCCAGCCACGTATTATATTGCCCAGCCACGTATTATATTGCCCAGCCACGTACTATATTGCCCAGCCACGTAGTATATTGCCCAGCCACGTAGTATATTGCCCAGTCACGTAGTATATTGCCCAGCCACGTAGTATATTGCCCAGTCACGTAGTATATTGCCCAGCCACGTACTATATTGCCCAGCCACATAGTATATTGCCCAGCCACGTAGTATATTGCCCAGCCACGTAGTATATTGCCCAGCCACGTATTATATTGCCCAGCCACGTATTATATTGCCCAGCCACGTACTATATTGCCCAGCCACGTACTATATTGCCCAGCCACGTAGTATATTGCCCAGTCACGTAGTATATTGCCCAGCCACATAGTATATTGCCCAGTCACGTAGTATATTGCACAGCGATGTAGTATATTGCCCAGTCACGTAGTATATTGCCCAGTCACGTAGTATATTGCACAGCGATGTAGTATATTGCCCAGTCACGTAGTATATTGCCCAGTCACGTAGTATATTGCACAGCGATGTAGTATACAGCACAGAGCCACCTAGTATATTGCCCAGCCACGTAGTATATTGCCCAGCCCACGTAGGATATTGCACAGCCATGTACTATATTGGCCAGCCATGTACTATATTGGCCAGCCATGTACTATATTGCCCAGTCACGTAGTATATTGCCTAGCCACGTACTATATTGCCCAGCCCACGTAGTATATTGCCCGGCCACGTAGTATATTGCCCAGCCACGTAGTATATTGCCCAGTCACGTAGTATATTGCCCAGTCACGTAGTATATTGCACAGCGACGTAGTATACAGCACAGAGCCACGTAGTATATTGCCCAGTCACGTAGTATATTGCCCAGCCACGTAGTATATTGGCCAGTCACGTAGGATATTGCACAGCCATGTACTATATTGGCCAGCCATGTACTATATTGGCCAGCCATGTACTATATTGCCCAGTCACGTAGTATATTGCCCAGCCACGTAGTATATTGCCCAGCCCACGTAGTATATTGCCCGGCCACGTAGTATATTGCCCAGTCACGTAGTATATTGCCCAGCCACGTAGTATATTGGCCAGTCACGTAGTATATTGCACAGCGACGTAGTATACAGCAAAGAGCCATGTAGAACTCCTCGTGTTCTCTCCCTCTACTAACCTACCTTTGCCTGACATTGCCATCTCCGTGTGCGGTTCCACCATTACTCCCCAGCAACATGCCCACTGCCTTGGGGTCATCCTTGATTCTGACCTTTCATTCACCCCCTACATCCGATCACTGGCTCGCTCTTCTTACCTGCATCTCAAAAACATTTCTAGAATTCGCCCTTTTCTTACTTTCGACTCTGCAAAAAGTCTTACTGTTTCACTTATTCATTCTCGTCTGGACTATTGTAACTCTCTACTAATCGGCCTCCCTCTTACCAAACTCTCCCCGCTCCAATCTGTCCTGAATGCTGCAGCCAGGATCATATTCCTCACCAACCATTACACCGATGCCTCTACCTTGTGCCAGTCATTACACTGGCTACCCATCCACTCCAGAATCCAGTACAAAACTACTACCCTCATCCACAAAGCACTCCATGGCTCAGCACCACCCTACATCTCCTCCCTGGTATCAGTCTACCACCCTACCCGTGCCCTCCGCTCCGCTAATGACCTCAGGTTAGAATCCTCAATAATCAGAACCTCCCACTCCCGTCTCCAAGACTTTACACGTGCTGCGCCGATTCTTTGGAATGCACTACCTAGGTTAATACGATTAATCCCCAATCCCCACAGTTTTAAGCGTGCCCTAAAAACTCATTTGTTCAGACTGGCCTACCGCCTCAATGTATTAACCTAACGATCCCTGTGTGGCCTATTTATAATAAAAAAGGTTCCTCGCATCATGTTCTCATACACTTTATGCAGTTAATAGCCCTCTGTGTCTGTACTGCTACATACTTAGGCAGGTAACTGGTTCATGCAGCTTTACATGAACACCTGAGCCTTACACTATGGCCGGTCCGAATAACTAAAGCAATTGTTACCATCCACCTCTCGTGTCTCCCCTTTTCCCCATAGTTTGTAGCTTGCGAGCAGCAGGGCCCTCACTCCTCCTGGTATCTGTTTTAAACTGTGATTTCTGTTATGCTGTAATATCTATTGTCTGTACAAGTCCCCTCTATAATTTGTAAAGCGCTATATAAATAAAAATTATTATTATTATTATTATTATATAGTATATCGCCCAGCCACGTAGTATATTGCCCAGCCAGGTTTGTCACATTTTAAAAAATAAAAATATACTCACCTTTCTGAGTGCCCCTTGTAGTCCACGGCAGCTTCCGGTCCCAGGGTTGGTATGAGCGCAGGACCTGTGATGACGTTGCGGTCACAGGCAATATACTACGTGGGCTGGGCAATATAGTACGTGGCTGGGCAATATAGTACGTGGCTGGGCAATATAGTACGTGGCTGGCCAATATAGTACGTGGGCTTGGCAATATACTACGTGGCTGGGCAATATACTACGTGGCTGGGCAATATACTACGTGGCTGGGCAATATACTACGTGCCTGGGCAATATACTATGTGCCTGGGCAATATACTACGTGGCTGGGCAATATACTACGTGGCTGGGCAATATACTACGTGACTGGGCAATATACTACGTGCCTGGGCAATATACTACGTGGCTGGGCAATATACTACGTGGGCTGGGCAATATTCTACGCGGCTGGGCAATATACTACGTGGGCTGGGCAATATACTACGTGGATATGCATATTCTAGAGTACCATCTAGTATATCTACATCTATATATATATCTATTCTATGTATACACATTTATTGTACCTATTCTACTGTAAGCTGTCAGTGTGATTTTACTGTACACCGCACTGAATTGCCGGCTTTTCTCTCTAACACCGCTGCGTATTTCTCGCAAGTCACACTGTTGGTCCGTGTGTAATCCGTATTTTTCTGGCCCCCATAGACTTTCATTGGCGTATTTTTTGCACAATACGGTGACAAACGCAGCATGCTGCGATTTTCTATGGCCGTAGAAGACCGTATAATACGGATCAGTAAAATACGGCTGATAGGAGCTTGGCCATAGAGAAGCATTGTACCGTACGCAATCCGTATTTTATGAACCGCTCATACGTCCGTAAAACACGCTAGTGTGAGGTCGGCCTAAGGCAAAAATTTTCGATAAAGATATACTTAGGGATTCAGTGTTTATTTCAAATGTAAAGTTACTATATAGAAATGTATGGGTTTGCCTTGTTGAAAACGCAATTAAAGTTTAACCTCCGCTAATTTATTTTTAAATAGAGTGAAGTGGAAAGGAAAAATAGATTAAAAACATTCAACGAGTGTGGGGATGAATTGAGGAGGGCCGGGATTTGGGGATATGTCACCAGCAATGAGGAGTAACAGACAGATCATTAGAAGGTGGGAGCAGGATAGGACATGATGTGGCCGTGTGTGTCTGGATAAAAAGGATTGTATGTGGAGGAACAGTTCTGAGGAGAAGGTGAGATGGCTGGGGAGTATGGAGGAAGAAATGACTAGTTCCTTACTAGGAGGAGGGATTGCAGGAGATTGTAAGAAGGAAAGTAGTATGGGGGTGAAAGAGAAAAGAAACCGAAACATTGTAGTGGTTAGTAGTCTGTTACTAATATGAACATATTCCAATAAAAAAAACGGAGCTCAAAACCGTTTTTCCGTTTCCAACCATGATAACACACTAGGCATAGGTATGGCAGAAAATGGCGCATAAAGACTGAATCCCTAAAAAGATCCTAATGAAATTTGGAAGATAACGTTGTTGTACTAATATGAACATATTCCAATAAAAAAAACGGAGCTCAAAACCGTTTTTCCGTTTCCAACCATAACACTGTAGGCATAGGTATGGCAGAAAATGGCGCATAACGACTGAATCCCTAAAAAGATCCTAATGGAACTTGGAAGATAACGTTGTTGTACTAATATGAACTTATTCCAATAAAAAAAACGGAGCTCAAAACCGTTTTTCCGTTTCCTACCATAACACTGTAGGCATAGGTATGGCAGAAAATGGCGCATAAAGAGTGAATCCCTAAAAAGATCTTAATGAAACTTAGAAGAGAACGTTGTTGTACTAATATGAACTTATTCCAATAAAAAAACGGAGCTCAAAACCGTTTTTCCGTTTCCAACCGTGATAACACACTAGGCATAGGTATGGCAGAATATGGCGCATAAAGACTGAATCCCTAAAAAGATCTTAATGAAACTTGGAAGATAACGTTGTTGTACTAATATGAACATATTCCAATAAAAAAAACGGAGCTCAAAACCGTTTTTCCGTTTCCAACCGTGATAACACTGTAGGCATAGGTATGGCAGAAAATGGCGCATAACGACTGAATCCCTAAAAAGATCCTAATGAAACTTGGAAGATAACGTTGTTGGACTAATATGAACATATTCCAATAAAAAAAACGGAGCTCAAAACCGTTTTTCCGTTTCCAACCGTAATAAAACACTAGGCATAGGTATGGCAGAAAATGGCGCATAACGACTGAATCCCTAAAAAGATCCTAATGAAACTTGGAAGATAACGTTGTTGTACTAATTATTATTATTTTTTATTATTATTATACATTTTTATAGCGCCATTTATTCCATGGCGCTTTACATGTGAATACGAGGCAAATATAGACAATTACATTAAACATGAGCAGATAACAAGGCACACGAGTACATAAGGAGGGAGGACCCTGCCCGCGAGGGCTCACAGTCTGCAGGGGGTGGGTGAGGATACACTAGGAGAGGGAAGAGCTGGCTGTGCGGCTGTTCAGTAGGTTGAGGATCACTGCAGGCTGTAGGCTTGTCGGAAGAGATGAGTCTTCAGGTTCTTTTTGAAGGATTCTATGGTAGGCGCAAGTCTGATGTGTTGGGGTAGAGAGTTCCAGAGTATGGGGGAAGCGCGGGAGAAGTCTTGGATGCGGTTATGGGAAGAAGAGATGAGAGGGGAGTAGAGAAGGAGGTCTTGGGAGGATCGGAGGTCGCGTGTAGGTAGGTATCGGGAGACCATGTCACAGATGTATGGAGGAGACAGGTTGTGGATGGCTTTGTATGTCAGTGTGAGGGTTTTGAACTGGAGTCTCTGGGCGATAGGAAGCCAGTGAAGGGCTTGACACAGGGGAGAGGCTGGGGAATAGCGGGGGGGACAGGTGGATTAGTCGGGCAGCAGAGTGTAGGATGGATTGGAGTGTGTTGTGAATTCTGTGGCTGAATTCACTCCTGTGGTCACAAGTGGTACTGCAGCTTCTGAGCTTCCTTCCTCAGGTGTTCTGGTGAGCTCATTAGCTGCTTCGTTACTTAACTCCACCTGATGCTGCTATCCTTGCTCCTAGTCAATGTTCCAGTGTTGGATCTGAGCTTCTCCTGATTGTTCCTGTGACCTGCTGCTCTGTATAGCTAAGTGCTTTTTTGCTATTTTGTTGCCTTTTTTCTGTCCAGCTTGTCTTTTGTTTTGCTGGAAGCTCTGAGACGCAAAGGGTGTACCGCCGTGCCGTTAGTCCGGCACGGTGGGTCTTTTTTGCCCCCTTTTGCGTGGGTTTTGCTTTAGGGTATTTTGTAGACTGCAAAGTTCGCTTTACTGTCCTCGCTCTGTCTAAGAATATCGGGCCCCACTTTGCTGAATCTATTTCATCCCTACGTTTTGTCTTTTCATCTTACTCACAGTCATTATATGTGGGGGGCTGCCTTTTCCTTTGGGGTATTTCTCTGGGGGCAAGTCAGGCCTATTTTTCTATCTTCAGGCTAGCTAGTTTCTTAGGCTGTGCCGAGTTGCATAGGTAGTGGTTAGGCGCAATCCACAGCCACTTTTAGTTGTGTTTAGGATAGGATCAGGTGTGCAGTCTACAGAGTTTCCACGTCTCAGAGCTCGTTCTTTTGTTTTTGGGTATTTGTCAGATCACTGTGTGCGCTCTGATCGCTAGGCACACTGTGTCTCTGGATTGCCTTCATTACACCTTTCATTAGCAGACATAACAGTACTAGGAGCCAACTAATGATTCTCAATAGAGGGAAAGAAAAAGTTCTGACATCATTTTTTTTTTTTTTTCTTTCTGCTCTGTGTTCACTTTTTTTTTTCCCCTAGACATTTGGGTGTTTCTGGACACAGGTGTGGACATGGATTTTCAGGGTCTGTGCTCTTCAATGGATAATCTCGTTATAAATGTACAAAAGATTCAAGATACTATTGATCAGAAATCTATGTTAGAACCAAGAATTCCTATTCCTGATTTGTTTTTTGGAGATAGAACTAAGTTTCCAAGTTTCAAAAATAATTGTAAGCTATTTCTGGCCTTGAAACCTCATTCTTCTGGTAATCCTATTCAACAGGTTTTGATTATTATTTCTTTTTTGCGCGGCGACCCTCAAGACTGGGCATTTTCTCTTGCGCCAGGAGACCCTGCATTGAGTAGTGTCGATGCGTTTTTCCTGGCACTCGGATTACTGTACGATGAGCCTAATTCAGTGGATCAGGCTGAGAAAAATTTGCTGGCTTTGTGCCAGGGTCAGGATGATATAGAAGTATATTGTCAGAAATTTAGGAAATGGTCAGTACTCACTCAGTGGAATGAATCTGCGCTGGCAGCTTTGTTTAGAAAGGGTCTCTCTGAGGCTCTTAAGAATGTCATGGTGGGATTTCCTATGCCTGCTGGTTTGAATGAGTCTTTGTCTTTAGCCATTCAGATCGGTAGACGCTTGCGCGAGCGTAAATCTGTGCACCATTTGGCGGTATTGCCTGAGGTTAAACCTGAGCCTATGCAGTGCGATAGGACTATGACCAGAGTGGAACGGCAGGAATACAGACGTCTGAATGGGCTATGTTTTTACTGTGGTGATTCCACTCATGCTATTTCTGATTGTCCTAAGCGCACTAAGCGGTCCGCTAGGTCTGCCGTCATTGGTACTGTACAGTCCAAATTCCTTCTGTCCATTACCTTGATATGCTCTTTGTCGTCGTTTTCTGTCATGGCGTTTGTGGATTCAGGCGCTGCCCTAAATCTGATGGATTTGGATTATGCTAAACGTTGTGGGTTTTTCTTGGAGCCTTTGCGGTGTCCTATTCCATTGAGAGGAATTGATGCTACACCTTTGGCCAAGAATAAACCTCAGTACTGGGCCCAGCTGACCATGTGCATGGCTCCTGCACATCAGGAAGTTATTCGCTTTCTGGTGTTGCATAATCTGCATGATGTGGTCGTGTTGGGGTTGCCATGGCTACAAACCCATAATCCAGTATTGGATTGGAATTCCATGTCGGTATCCAGCTGGGGTTGTCAGGGGGTACATGGTGATGTTCCATTTTTGTCGATTTCGTCATCCACCCCTTCTGAGGTCCCAGAGTTCTTGTCTGATTATCAGGATGTATTTGAAGAGCCCAAGTCCGATGCCCTACCTCCGCATAGGGATTGTGATTGTGCTATCAATTTGATTCCTGGTAGTAAATTCCCTAAAGGTCGATTATTTAATTTATCCGTGCCCGAACACGCCGCTATGCGCAGTTATGTGAAGGAATCCCTAGAGAAGGGACATATTCGCCCATCGTCATCACAACTGGGAGCAGGGTTCTTCTTTGTAGCTAAGAAGGATGGTTCGCTGAGACCGTGTATTGATTACCGCCTTCTTAATAAGATCACTGTTAAATTTCAGTATCCCTTGCCATTGTTATCTGACTTGTTTGCTCGGATTAAGGGGGCTAGTTGGTTCACTAAGATAGATCTTCGTGGTGCGTATAATCTGGTGAGAATCAGGCAAGGAGATGAATGGAAAACTGCATTCAATATGCCCGAGGGTCATTTTGAGTATCTAGTGATGCCGTTCGGACTTGCCAATGCTCCATCAGTGTTTCAATCCTTTATGCATGACATCTTCCGTGAGTATCTGGATAAATTCCTGATTGTTTACTTGGATGACATTTTGATCTTCTCAGATGATTGGGAGTCTCATGTGAAGCAGGTCAGAATGGTTTTTCAGGTCCTGCGTGCTAACTCTTTGTTTGTGAAGGGATCAAAGTGTCTCTTCGGTGTGCAGAAAGTTTCATTTTTGGGATTCATCTTTTCCCCTTCTACTATCGAGATGGATCCAGTTAAGGTCCAAGCCATCCAGGATTGGATTCAGCCGACATCTCTGAAAAGTCTGCAAAAGTTCCTGGGCTTTGCTAATTTTTATCGTCGCTTCATCTGTAATTTTTCTAGCATTGCCAAACCATTGACCGATTTGACCAAGAAGGGTGCTGATTTGGTCAATTGGTCTTCTGCTGCTGTGGAAGCTTTTCAGGAGTTGAAGCGTCGTTTTTGTTCTGCCCCTGTGTTGTGTCAGCCAGATGTTTCTCTTCCGTTCCAGGTCGAGGTTGATGCTTCTGAGATTGGAGCAGGGGCGGTTTTGTCACAGAGAGGTTCTGATTGCTCAGTGATGAAACCATGTGCTTTCTTTTCCAGGAAGTTTTCGCCCGCTGAGCGTAATTATGATGTGGGCAACCAAGAGTTGCTGGCCATGAAGTGGGCATTCGAGGAGTGGCGTCATTGGCTTGAAGGAGCTAAGCATCGCGTGGTGGTATTGACTGATCATAAGAACTTGACTTATCTCGAGTCTGCCAAGCGCTTGAATCCTAGACAGGCCCGTTGGTCGTTATATTTTGCCCGCTTCGACTTTGTGATTTCGTACCTTCCGGGCTCTAAAAATGTGAAGGCGGATGCTCTGTCTAGGAGTTTTGTGCCCGACTCTCCGGGTTTATCTGAGCCAGCGGGTATCCTCAAGGAAGGAGTCATTGTGTCTGCCATCTCCCCTGATTTGCGGCGGGTGCTGCAAAAATTTCAGGCGAATAAACCTGATCGTTGTCCAGCGGAGAAACTGTTCGTCCCTGATAGGTGGACTAATAAACTTATCTCTGAACTTCATTGTTCGGTGTTGGCTGGTCATCCTGGAATCTTTGGTACCAGGGAGTTAGTGGCTAGATCCTTCTGGTGGCCATCTCTGTCACGGGATGTACGTACTTTTGTGCAGTCCTGTGGGATTTGTGCTAGGGCTAAGCCCTCCTGTTCTCGTGCCAGTGGGTTGCTTTTGCCCTTGCCGGTCCCAAAGAGGCCTTGGACACATATTTCGATGGATTTCATTTCTGACCTTCCCGTTTCTCAAAAGATGTCAGTCATTTGGGTGGTCTGTGATCGCTTTTCTAAAATGGTCCATCTGGTGCCCTTGGCTAAATTGCCTTCCTCCTCTGATTTGGTACCTTTGTTCTTTCAGCATGTGGTTCGGTTGCATGGCATTCCTGAGAATATTGTTTCTGACAGAGGTTCCCAGTTTGTTTCAAGGTTCTGGCGAGCCTTTTGTGGTAGGATGGGCATTGACCTATCCTTTTCCTCGGCTTTCCATCCTCAGACTAATGGCCAGACCGAACGAACCAATCAGACCTTGGAAACATATCTGAGATGTTTTGTTTCTGCAGACCAGGATGATTGGGTGTCCTTTTTGCCGTTGGCTGAGTTCGCCCTTAATAATCGGGCCAGCTCGGCTACCTTGGTTTCTCCATTTTTCTGCAATTCTGGGTTCCATCCTCGTTTCTCTTCAGGACAGGTTGAGTCTTCGGACTGTCCTGGTGTGGATTCTGTGGTGGACAGGTTGCAGCAGATCTGGACTCAGGTAGTGGACAATTTGACCTTGTCCCAGGAGAAGGCTCAACTTTTCGCTAATCGCAGACGCCGTGTGGGTCCCCGACTTCGTGTTGGGGATCTGGTTTGGTTATCTTCTCGTCATATTCCTATGAAGGTTTCCTCTCCTAAATTTAAACCTCGTTTTATTGGTCCGTATAGGATTTCTGAGGTTCTCAATCCTGTGTCTTTTCGTCTGACCCTCCCAGACTCCTTTTCCATACATAATGTATTCCATAGGTCATTGTTGCGGAGATACGTGGCACCTATGGTTCCATCTGTTGAGCCTCCTGCCCCGGTTTTGGTGGAGGGGGAATTGGAGTATATTGTGGAGAAGATTTTGGATTCTCGTGTTTCTAGACGGAAACTCCAGTATCTGGTTAAATGGAAGGGTTATGCTCAGGAAGATAATTCCTGGGTTTTTGCCTCTGATGTTCATGCTCCCGATCTTGTTCGTGCCTTTCATGCGGCTCATCCTGGTAGGCCTGGGGGCTCTGGTGAGGGTTCGGTGACCCCTCCTCAAGGGGGGGGTACTGTTGTGAATTCTGTGGCTGAATTCACTCCTGTGGTCACAAGTGGTACTGCAGCTTCTGAGCTTCCTTCCTCAGGTGTTCTGGTGAGCTCATTAGCTGCTTCGTTACTTAACTCCACCTGATGCTGCTATCCTTGCTCCTAGTCAATGTTCCAGTGTTGGATCTGAGCTTCTCCGGATTGTTCCTGTGACCTGCTGCTCTGTATAGCTAAGTGCTTTTTTGCTATTTTGTTGCCTTTTTTCTGTCCAGCTTGTCTTTTGTTTTGCTGGAAGCTCTGAGACGCAAAGGGTGTACCGCCGTGCCGTTAGTCCGGCACGGTGGGTCTTTTTTGCCCCCTTTTGCGTGGGTTTTGCTTTAGGGTTTTTTGTAGACTGCAAAGTTCGCTTTACTGTCCTCGCTCTGTCTAAGAATATCGGGCCCCACTTTGCTGAATCTATTTCATCCCTACGTTTTGTCTTTTCATCTTACTCACAGTCATTATATGTGGGGGGGCTGCCTTTTCCTTTGGGGTATTTCTCTGGGGGCAAGTCAGGCCTATTTTTCTATCTTCAGGCTAGCTAGTTTCTTAGGCTGTGCCGAGTTGCATAGGTAGTGGTTAGGCGCAATCCACAGCCACTTTTAGTTGTGTTTAGGATAGGATCAGGTGTGCAGTCTACAGAGTTTCCACGTCTCAGAGCTCGTTCTTTTGTTTTTGGGTATTTGTCAGATCACTGTGTGCGCTCTGATCGCTAGGCACACTGTGTCTCTGGATTGCCTTCATTACACCTTTCATTAGCAGACATAACAGGAGTGGTGCCAGAGTGCTAGAGGGGAGTCCAGAGAGTAGGAGGTTGCAGTAGTCGAGGCGGGAGATGATAAGGGCATGCACTAGCGTTTTTGCAGTGTTGCGGTCAAGGAAAGCACGGATCCGGGAAATATTTTTGAGTTTGAGACGACAGGAGGAGGCAAGGGCTTGGATATGTGGCTTGAAAGAGAGGGCAGAGTCGAGGATCACCCCGAGGCACCGGGCGTGTGGGACTGGGGATAGTGAGCAGCCATTGACATTGATGGATAGATGTGGTGGAGGGGTAGAGTGAGATGGGGGAAAGATGATGAATTCTGTTTTGTCCATGTTCAGTTGTAGAAAGCGAGCAGAAAAGAAGGCTGAAATGGCAGACAGACAGTGCGGGATTTTGGTAAGCAAGGAGGAGAGGTCAGGTCCGGAGAGGTAAATCTGCGTGTCGTCGGCGTAGAGATGGTGCTGCATACCGTGGGATTCTATGAGCTGTCCCAGGCCGAAAGTGTAGATGGAGAAGAGTAGGGGTCCTAGAACAGAGCCTTGAGGAACACCGACTGACAAGGGGCGAAGTGAGGAGGTGGTGTGGGGGAGGGAGACACTGAATGTTCGGTCTGTCAGATATGACGAGATCCAGGAAAGGGCCAAGTCTGTGATGCCAAGGGATGAGAGGATTTGTAGCAAAAGGGAGTGGTCAACAGTGTCAAAGGCAGAAGACAAGTCCAGGAGAAGGAGGACAGAGTAGTGTCACTTGCTCCTGGCAGTTAGTAGGTCATTGGTGACTTTAGTTAGGGCAGTTTCAGTTGAGTGATGGGAACGAAAGCCTGATTGTAACCGATCAAAGAGGGAGCAGGAGGAGAAGTGGGAGGACAGTTCAAGATGGACGTGTTGCTCCAGCAATTTGGAAGCATAAGGGAGAAGAGATATTGGGCGATAGCTAGACACAGAGGATGGGTCGAGGGAGGGCTTTTTGAGGATGGGTGTGATCTTGGCATGCTTGAAGGATGAGGGAAAGACACCTGTTGTGAGTGAGAGGTTGAAGAGGTGCGTTAGGGTTGGGATGAAGACCGTGGAAAGGTTAGGGATGAGGTGGGATGGGAGCGGGTCAAGCGTGCAGGTGGTGAGGTGTGATCTTGACAGGAGGGTGGAGAGCTGATCTTCTGTCATGGTGGAGAAGCTGGTTTTGGAGGAGCAGGGTTGAGCAGCTAAGAGGGGCAGTGGGCGCTGTGGGCCAAAGCTTTCTCTGATCGTATTGATCTTCTGTTTAAAGAAAGAGGCGAAGTCATCAGCAGAAATGAGGGGGGAGGGAGGAGGTGCGGGGGGACGGAGTAGAGAATTGAAAGTGTTGAAAAGCTGTTTAGGGTTGTGAGACAGGGAGGATATGAGGGATGAGAAGTAAGTTTGTTTTGCGGCAGTGAGCGCAGACTTGAAGCTGGCGAGGGACTGCTTGTATGCAGTGAAGTGGTCGGCAGAGTGGGATCGCTTCCATCTCCGCTCAGCAATCCTGGAAGCCCGTCTCAATTCTTTGGTCAGGCTGGTCAGCCAGGGCTGCCTGTTAATTGTACGAGTTTTACTATGCATGAGTGGGGCGGCCGAATCGAGTGTTGTTGTTATTGTGGTGTTATAAAAAGTGGCAGCAGCATCTGTGTCATGAAGGGAAGCTATGTCTGTGAGAGGGAGAAGGGACTCAGAGAGTGATTGTAAGTTGAGATGTTTGAGATTTCTGCGAGGGTGAGTGAGTTTGTGGAGTGGGGGTTGCACACTAGGAGAGGAGAGGGACCAGAATGTCAGTAGGTTGTGGTCAGACAGGGGGAGGGGTGTGTTAGTGAGATTAGTAAGGGAGCAGAGGCGGGTGAAGATGAGGTCCAGCGTGTGGCCATCTTTGTGAGTGGCCTCAGAGGACCATTGAGTGAGGCCAAAGGAGGCAGTCAGTGATAAAAGTTTAGAGGTAGCTGAGGTGAAAGTGTCAATGGGGACATTGAAATCACCCATGATGATAGTGGGGATGTCAACAGAGAGGAAATGAAGTAGCCAGGTGGTGAAGTGGTCGAGAAAGGTGGAGATGGCTAGTTCTGGGGGGCGGTAGATGACAGCCAGCTGGAGGTTGGAGGGGGAATAGATGCGGACAGAGTGCACCTCAAACGAGGGAAGAGTAGCGGAGGGTGGTAGCGGGATTGGAGTGAAGGAGCAGGTGTCGGACAGGAGCAAGCCAACTCCTCCACCGCGTTTGTTGCTGGGGCGAGGGGTGTGAGAGAGGTGGAATCCGCCATAGGAGAGCGCAGCTGGAGAGGCCGAGTCAGAGGGGGTGAGCCAGGTTTCAGTGAGGCTGGATAAATGTCAGTTTGTTGCAGATGGAGCGTGCGTTCCATAGTGCTCCAAGTAGGGGGAGCGGGGGAGTGGGGGCTGGATGAATGGGTATGAGGTTGTCGTGGTTGGGAAAACATGCGGAGGATCGTGGCAGGGGGTTAGAAACGAGTGTGGGGATGAATTGAGGAGGGCCGGGATTTGGGGATATGTCACCAGCAATGAGGAGTAACAGACAGATCATTAGAAGGTGGGAGCAGGATAGGACATGATGCGGCCGTGTGTGTCTGGAGAAAAAGGATTGTATGTGGAGGAACAGTTCTGAGGGGAAGGTGAGATGGCTGGGGAGTATGGAGGAAGAAATGACTAGTTCCTTACTAGGAGGAGGGATTGCAGGAGATTGTAAGAAGGAAAGTAGTATGGGGGTGAAAGAGAAAAGAAACCGAAACATTGTAGTGGTTAGTAGTCTGTTACTAATATGAACATATTCCAATAAAAAAAACGGAGCTCAAAATCGTTTTTCCGTTTCCAACCATGATAACACACTAGGCATAGGTATGGCAGAATATGGCGCATAAAGACTGAATCCCTAAAAAGATCCTAACGGAACTTGGAAGATAACGTTGTTGTACTAATATGAACATATTCCAATAAAAAAACGGAGCTCAAAACCGTTTTTCCGTTTCCAACCGTGATAACACTGTAGGCATAGGTATGGCAGAATATGGCGCATAACGTCTGAATCCCTAAAAAGATCCTAATGAAACTTGGAAGATAACGTTGTTGTACTAATATGAACATATTCCAATAAAAAAAACGGAGCTCAAAATCGTTTTTCCGTTTCCAACCATGATAACACACTAGGCATAGGTATGGCAGAATATGGCGCATAACGTCTGAATCCCTAAAAAGATCCTAATGAAACTTGGAAGATAACGTTGTTGTACTAATATGTACATATTCCAATAAAAAAAACGGAGCTCAAAAACGTTTTTCCGTTTCCAGCCGTAATAAAACACTAGGCATAGGTATGGAAGAATATGGCGCATAAAGACTGAATCCCTAAAAAGATCTTAATGAAACTTGGAAGATAACGTTGTTGTACTAATATGAACATATTCCAATAAAAAAAACGGAGCTCAAAACCGTTTTTCCGTTTCCAACCGTGATAACACACTAGGCATAGGTATGGCAGAATATGGCGCATAAAGACTGAATCCCTAAAAAGATCCTAATGGAACTTGGAAGATAACGTTGTTGTACTAATATGAACATATTCCAATAAAAAAACGGAGCTCAAAACCGTTTTTCCGTTTCCAACCGTGATAACACTGTAGGCATAGGTATGGCAGAATATGGCGCATAACGTCTGAATCCCTAAAAAGATCCTAATGAAACTTGGAAGATAACGTTGTTGTACTAATATGAACATATTCCAATAAAAAAAACGGAGCTCAAAATCGTTTTTCCGTTTCCAACCATGATAACACACTAGGCATAGGTATGGCAGAATATGGCGCATAACGTCTGAATCCCTAAAAAGATCCTAATGAAACTTGGAAGATAGCGTTGTTGTACTAATATGTACATATTCCAATAAAAAAAACGGAGCTCAAAAACGTTTTTCCGTTTCCAGCCGTAATAAAACACTAGGCATAGGTATGGAAGAATATGGCGCATAAAGACTGAATCCCTATAAAGATCCTAATGGAACTTGGAAGATAACGTTGTTCGTAATTCTTACCAAAGTGATGATGGGAGAGCCTGGTGTTGCAGCTTGACTTCAGTAAGGTACAGTCACACATAGCGACGCTGCAGCGATATAGACAACGAGCCGATCACTGGAGCGTCGCTGTTTATGTCGCTGTAGAGACGTCAAACAGAACGATGCAGGAGCGATCCAGTGACGTAACGGCGACTCGCTTATTGTTCTCGCTCCATGTAAAACATTGCTGGCGTAGTTGTTTTTGATGTCAAACATGACGATACACGCCGATCTAGCGACCAAATAAAGTTCCGGACTTCTAGCTCCGACCAGCGATGGCACAGCGGGATCCAGATCGCTGCTGCGTGTCAAACACAACGAGATCGCTTTCCAGGACGCTGCAACGTCACAGATTGTTGTCGTTCTCGTTGCAAAGTTGCTGAGTGTGACGGTACCTTAAGATATGCCCCAGCCAGCATGTCCACTTACTCTGCATTCTGTGGTTGCTGGGTACTGGATGTGTGAGAGGAGGGTTTATAAACTATCTCAAGGTAGACAATATTAGGCTAGGTTCTCATTGCGTTAGGGCAATCCGTTTAGCGCTAAGCGCTAGGGGATTGCGCTAACGTAATGTCTTTTTAGGGGTCGCGTTAAATGTCCCCGCTAGTGCTAGCTGCAAGCAGCGTCCGAGGCGCGCCACAAAAGAACGGCACATCGCTAGCACGTGCCGAAAATGGCACGCACTAGCAATGCGCTTTAACATTGCTGGCAATGGGAGCGCTAACGGACACGTTGCACGGCCTTAATATTATCTCACTCAAAACATCCCCCTCCCTCTCTCAATTCAGGTACACAGAGAAGGGAGTTGTAAGGCTATGTGCACACGTTCAGTATTTTTCGCGGTTTTTTTCTATAAAAATGCGATAAAAACGTGAAAAAAACGCTTACATATGGTTCCCAATCATTTCAATGTAATCCGCAAAACTTGTGCAAATGTTGCGATTTTTTTCCGCGAAAAAAACAAGTCGCGGAAAAAAAGCAACATGTTCATTAATTCTGCGGAATCGCTGATTTCCCGCACACTGTAAAAAATCTACCATAGGTATAGACAAATATGAGTAAAAAAATCTACCATAGGCAAAATCTACCATAGGCAAAATCTACCATAGGCATAGGTATAGACAAATATGACACATAGGGTTTTAGTATTTTCCCTCCACAATCGTGGGGAAGACTGCTGACCTGACAGATGTCCAGAAGGCGTCACTGACACACTCCACAAGGAGGGGAAGCCACAAAAGGTCATTGCTAAAGAAGCCGGCTGTTCACTAGTGTTGAGCGATACCGTCCGATACTTGAAAGTATCGGTATCGGATAGTATTGGCCGATACCCGAAAAGTATCGGATATCGCCGATACCGATATCCGATACCAATACAAGTCAATGGGACATCAAGTATCGGAAGGTATTCTCATGGTTCCCAGGGTCTGATGGAGAGGAAACTCTCCTTCAGACCCTGGGAACCATAGGGATGTGTAAAATAAAGAATTAAAATAAAAAATATTGATATGCTCACCTCTCCGGCGGCCCCTGGACTTCACGCTGCTAACCGGGAGGCTTCTTTGTTTAAAAAGCGCGCCTTTCGGACCTGTGAATGACGTCCCGGCTTCTGATTGGTCGCGTGCCGCCCATGTGACCGGCACGCGACCAATCAGAGGCCGCGACGTCATTCGCAGGTCCTTAATTCCTAGCATTAGCAGTTTTGTGAATGAGAATGACGTCGCGGCTTCTGATGTGTCAGCCCCTCATGACCAATAGACAGTGCTGCCACTAGGAATTTCAGGGCCCCATACTGTCTGTCAAAATTTTGGGGCACCCTTGAGACTCTGCCCAGGCTCCACCCCAGCTCCACCTCCACGCCTCAAATATTCTACAGTCCCACCGCCCACTCTTGGAAAAACTCGACTTCTGCAGCACATCCCAGTCACTAGTGCTCACCGAATAGCTGCATTGGGGACCCGGATACCTGGATCGCTCCCGATAATCTGCTGCTTGGCGCTGCAGCTGCATGTGTCGCGGCTGTGTGATGGTCACATACAGAGCCCAACAAACAGGCTCCGAACAGCTGATTATTGGGAGACATGGGGAAAAATGTGTGGTGATTTCAACTTTTATATTTTTCAAAAACTTTTTTTTCACTTTTTATTTGCTTCAATAGTCTCAATAGGAGACTAGAAGCTGAGATCATCCGATCGCCTGTGTGACAGATAGTGGGGCTGCAGCTCTGCTCTATGTAGCAGACATGCTGACTTGCTAAGAGCGCCGACCACTGGGCAATGCTCATAGCAGAGCGGCAATGACAACCACAGGGGTCTGCTGCAGACTCCAGGTTGTCATGCCAACCTATCGGCGACCCACAGTCATGTGACACAGGTGCCGATGGGCGTGGTTTGCGACGTGCTTCTGGTGCTTGCATGTTAAGTGCCACTGTCAGACATTGACAGCGGCATTTAACATGATAACAGCCGCAGGTGGATCATGATTCCACCCATGTCTGTTAGGGGCACATGACAGCTGATCTGATCAGCTGTCATGTGCCGGAAAAGGTGTGGGCTCATGGCCGAAGCCCGCACCAAACAGCGGGAGGCACCAGGGCACTGCACGTCGTTTGGTGATAAGGGGTTAATAAATGTAAACAGTGTATATTATTGCATATATATTCACTGATTACACACTACCAAATAATCTCTTTATTGGTATTCATTAAAAACCTATAAATTCTAGAATATACTGTAAATACACCCCAAAATAAGAGAACTCAAAAAGTGACAATAGAAAAAAAATATCAGGTAGTCAAGTGTAAAGGGGGATCACACTATTTGTCAACTACTCTTCTTCATACCTGTCCGCAGAGGTTGGCGCCCTTTTAAAATGAAATTGGCTCCGCCGCTCCTTGTCGACTAGCCCTGGTTGTCCTCGCCACTGCCGCTACCTCCTCAGCCTCACTCTGTTGGATGGAGGACACTGACTCCCCCCAGCAGCTTCCCCCTGCCGGATGCAGCCTCCCCTCACTAGCCTCCCCCTGACACATGCAGACTCCCCTCAGCAGTCTCCCCTCTCCTCACTCCTCTCAGCAGCCTCCCAACTCCTCAGCAGCCTCTTATCTCCTCAGCAGCCTCTTTTCTCCTCAGCAGCCTCTTTTCTCCTCAGCAGCCTCCCAACTCCTCAGCAGCCTCTTATCTCCTAGCAGCCTCTTTTCTCCTCAGCAGCCTCTTTTCTCCTCAGCAGCCTCTTATCTCCTCAGCAGCCTCTTTTCTCCTCAGCAGCCTCTTTTCTCCTCAGCAGCCTCTTATCTCCTCAGCAGCCTCTTATCTCTTCAGCAGCCTCTTTTCTCCTCAGCAGCCTCTTATCTCCTCAGCAACCTCTTATCTCCTCAGCAGCCTCTTATCTCCTCAGCAGCCTCTTATCTCCTCAGCAGCCTCTTATCTCTTCAGCAGCCTCTTTTCTCCTCAGCAGCCTCTTATCTCCTCAGCAGCCTCTTTTCTCCTCAGCAGCCTCTTATCTCCTCAGCAGCCTCCCAACTCCTCAGCAGCCTCTTATCTCCTAGCAGCCTCTTTTCTCCTCAGCAGCCTCTTTTCTCCTCAGCAGCCTCTTATCTCCTCAGCAGCCTCTTTTCTCCTCAGCAGCCTCTTTTCTCCTCAGCAGCCTCTTATCTCCTCAGCAGCCTCTTATCTCTTCAGCAGCCTCTTTTCTCCTCAGCAGCCTCTTATCTCCTCAGCAACCTCTTATCTCCTCAGCAGCCTCTTATCTCCTCAGCAGCCTCTTATCTCCTCAGCAGCCTCTTATCTCTTCAGCAGCCTCTTTTCTCCTCAGCAGCCTCTTATCTCCTCAGCAGCCTCTTATCTCCTCAGCAGCCTCTTATCTCCTCAGCAGCCTCTTTTCTCCTCAGCAGCCTCTTTTCTCCTCAGCAGCCTCTTATCTCTTCAGCAGCCTCTCATCTCCTCAGCAGCCTCTTATCTCCTCAGCAGCCTCTTTTCTCCTCAGCAGCCTCTTTTCTCCTCAGCAGCCTCTTATCTCCTCAGCAGCCTCTTATCTCTTCAGCAGCCTCTTTTCTCCTCAGCAGCCTCTTATCTCCTCAGCAACCTCTTATCTCCTCAGCAGCCTCTTATCTCCTCAGCAGCCTCTTTTCTCCTCAGCAGCCTCTTATCTCTTCAGCAGCCTCTTTTCTCCTCAGCAGCCTCTTATCTCCTCAGCAGCCTCTTTTCTCCTCAGCAGCCTCTTATCTCTTCAGCAGCCTCTTTTCTCCTCAGCAGCCTCTTATCTCCTCAGCAACCTCTTATCTCCTCAGCAGCCTCTTATCTCCTCAGCAGCCTCTTATCTCCTCAGCAGCCTCTTATCTCCTTAGCAACCTCTTTTCTCCTCAGCAGCCTCTTATCTCCTCAGCAGCCTCTTATCTCCTCAGCAGCCTCTTTTCTCCTCAGCAGCCTCTTATCTCCTCAGCAACCTCTTATCTCCTCAGCAGCCTCTTATCTCCTCAGCAGCCTCTTATCTCCTCAGCAGCCTCTTTTCTCCTCAGCAGCCTCTTATCTCCTCAGCAGCCTCTTATCTCCTCAGCAGCCTCTTTTCTCCTCAGCAGCCTCTTATCTCCTTAGCAACCTCTTTTCTCCTCAGCAGCCTCTTATCTCCTCAGCAGCCTCTTTTCTCCTCAGCATCCTCTTATCTCCTAGCAGCCTCTTATCTCCTAGCAGCCTCTTTCCTCCTCAGCAGCCTCTTGTCTCCTCAGCAGCCTCTTATCTCCTCAGCAGCCTCTTTTCTCCTCAGTAGCCTCTTTTCTCCTCAGCAGCCTCTTTTCTCCTCAGCAGCCTCTTATCTCCTCAGCAGCCTCTTATCTCCTAGCAGCCTCTTTTCTCCTCAGCAGCCTCTTTTCTCCTTTTCAGCCTCTTTTCTCCTCAGCAGCCTCTTTTCTCCTCAGCAGCCTCTTTTCTCCTCAGCAGCCTCTTATCTCCTCAGCAGCCTCTTATCTCCTAGCAGCCTCTTTTCTCCTCAGCAGCCTCTTGTCTCCTCAGCAGCCTCTGATCTCCTCAGCAGCCTCTTTTCTCCTCAGTAGCCTCTTTTCTCCTCAGCAGCCTCTTTTCTCCTCAGCAGCCTCTTATCTCCTCAGCAGCCTCTTATCTCCTCAGCAGACTCTTTTCTCCTCAGCAGCCTCTTTTCTCCTCAGCAGCCTCTTATCTCCTCAGCAGCCTCTTATCTCCTCAGCAGCCTCTTTTCTCCTCAGCAGCCTCTTTTCTCCTCAGCAGCCTCTTTTCTCCTCAGCAGCCTCTTATCTCCTCAGCAGCCTCTTATCTCCTCAGCAGCCTCTTTTCTCCTCAGCAGCCTCTTTTCTATTCAGCAGCCTCTTATCTCCGCAGCAGCCTCTTTTCTCCTCAGCAGCCTCTTTTCTCCTCAGCAACCTCTTTTCTATTCAGCAGCCTCTTATCTCCGCAGCAGCCTCTTTTCTCCTCAGCAGCCTCTTTTCTCCTCAGCAGCCTCTTTTCTCCTCAGCAGCCTCTTATCTCATCAGCAGCCTCTTATCTCCTCAGCAGCCTCTTTTCTCCTCAGCAGCCTCTTATCTCCTCAGCAGCCTCTTATCTCCTCAGCAGCCTCTTTTCTCCTCAGCAGCCTCTTTTCTCCTCAGCAGCCTCTTTTCTCCTCAGCAGCCTCTTATCTCCTCAGCAGCCTCTTATCTCCTCAGCAGCCTCTTATCTCCTCAGCAGCCTCTTTTCTCCTCAGCAGCCTCTTATCTCCTCAGCAGCCTCTTTTCTCCTCAGCAGCCTCTTATCTCCTCAGCAGCCTCTTATTTCCTCAGCAGCCTCTTTTCTCCTCAGTAGCCTCTTTTCTCCTCAGCAGCCTCTTTTCTCCTCAGCAGCCTCTTATCTCCTCAGCAGCCTCTTATCTCCTCAGCAGACTCTTTTCTCCTCAGCAGCCTCTTTTCTCCTCAGCAGCCTCTTATCTCCTCAGCAGCCTCTTATCTCCTCAGCAGCCTCTTTTCTCCTCAGCAGCCTCTTTTCTCCTCAGCAGCCTCTTTTCTCCTCAGCAGCCTCTTATCTCCTCAGCAGCCTCTTATCTCCTCAGCAGCCTCTTTTCTCCTCAGCAGCCTCTTATCTCCTCAGCAGCCTCTTTTCTCCTCAGCAGCCTCTTATCTCCTCAGCAGCCTCTTATCTCCTCAGCAGACTCTTTTCTCCTCAGCAGCCTCTTTTCTCCTCAGCAGCCTCTTATCTCCTCAGCAGACTCTTTTCTCCTCAGCAGCCTCTTTTCTCCTCAGCAGCCTCTTTTCTCCTCAGCAGCCTCTTTTCTACTCAGCAGCCTCTTATCTCCTCAGCAGCCTCTTTTCTCCTCAGCAGCCTCTTATCTCCTCAGCAGCCTCTTTTCTCCTCAGCAGCCTCTTTTCTCCTCAGCAGCCTCTTATCTCCTCAGCAGACTCTTTTCTCCTCAGCAGACTCTTTTCTCCTCAGCAGCCTCTTATCTCCTCAGCAGACTCTTTTCTCCTCAGCAGCCTCTTATCTCCTCAGCAGCCTCTTTTCTCCTCAGCAGCCTCTTATCTCTTCAGCAGCCTCTTTTCTCCTCAGCAGCCTCTTTTCTCCTCAGCAGCCTCTTATCTCCTCAGCAGACTCTTTTCTCCTCAGCAGCCTCTTTTCTCCTCAGCAGCCTCTTATCTCCTCAGCAGACTCTTTTCTCCTCAGCAGCCTCTTTTCTCCTCAGCAACCTCTTTTCTCCTCAGCAGCCTCTTTTCTACTCAGCAGCCTCTTATCTCCTCAGCAGCCTCTTTTCTCCTCAGCAGCCTCTTTTCTCCTCAGCAGCCTCTTATCTCCTCAGCAGACTCTTTTCTCCTCAGCAGCCTCTTTTCTCCTCAGCAGCCTCTTTTCTCCTCAGCAGCCTCTTTTCTACTCAGCAGCCTCTTATCTCCTCAGCAGCCTCTTTTCTCCTCAGCAGCCTCTTTTCTCCTCAGCAGCCTCTTATCTCCTCAGCAGACTCTTTTCTCCTCAGCAGCCTCTTATCTCCTCAGCAGCCTCTTTTCTCCTCAGCAGCCTCTTATCTCCTCAGCAGACTCTTTTCTCCTCAGCAGCCTCTTATCTCCTCAGCAGACTCTTTTCTCCTCAGCAGCCTCTTTTCTCCTCAGCAGCCTCTTATCTCTTCAGCAGCCTCTTTTCTCCTCAGCAGCCTCTTATCTCCTCAGCAACCTCTTATCTCCTCAGCAGCCTCTTATCTCCTCAGCAACCTCTTATCTCCTCAGCAGCCTCTTATCTCCTCAGCAGCCTCTTATCTCCTTAGCAACCTTTTTTCTCCTCAGCAGCCTCTTATCTCCTCAGCAGCCTCTTATCTCCTCAGCAGCCTCTTTTCTCCTCAGCAGCCTCTTATCTCCTCAGCAACCTCTTATCTCCTCAGCAGCCTCTTATCTCCTCAGCAGCCTCTTATCTCCTCAGCAGCCTCTTTTCTCCTCAGCAGCCTCTTATCTCCTCAGCAGCCTCTTATCTCCTCAGCAGTCTCTTTTCTCCTCAGCAGCCTCTTTTCTCCTCAGCAGCCTCTTATCTCCTCAGCAGCCTCTTATCTCCTCAGCAGCCTCTTTTCTCCTCAGCAGCCTCTTTTCTCCTCAGCAGCCTCTTATCTCCTCAGCAGCCTCTTTTCTCCTCAGCAGTCTCTTTTCTCCTTAGCAACCTCTTTTCTCCTCAGCAGCCTCTTATCTCCTCAGCAGCCTCTTATCTCCTCAGCAGCCTCTTTTCTCCTCAGCAGCCTCTTTTCTCCTCAGCAGCCTCTTATCTCCTCAGCAGCCTCTTTTCTCCTCAGCAGCCTCTTTTCTCCTCAGCAGCCTCTTTTCTCCTCAGCAGCCGCTTATCTCCTCAGCAGCCTCTTATCTCCTCAGCAGACTCTTATCTCCTCAGCAGCCTCTTATCTCCTCAGCAGCCTCTTATCTCCTCAGCAGCCTCTTTTCTCCTCAGCAGCCTCTTTTCTCCTCAGCAGCCTCTTTTCTATTCAGCAGCCTCTTATCTCCGCAGCAGCCTCTTTTCTCCTCAGCAGCCTCTTTTCTCCTCAGCAACCTCTTTTCTATTCAGCAGCCTCTTATCTCCGCAGCAGCCTCTTTTCTCCTCAGCAGCCTCTTTTCTCCTCAGCAGCCTCTTTTCTCCTCAGCAGCCTCTTATCTCATCAGCAGCCTCTTTTCTCCTCAGCAGCCTCTTTTCTCCTCAGCAGCCTCTTTTCTCCTTTGCAGCCTCTTTTCTCCTTTGCAGCCTCTTATCTCCTCAGCAGCCTTTTTTCTCCTCAGCAGCCTTTCTCCTCAGCAGCCTCTTATCTCCTCAGCAGCCTCTTTTCTCCTCAGCAGCCTCTTTTCTCCTCAGCAGCCTCTTATCTCCTCAGCAGACTCTTTTCTCCTCAGCAGCCTCTTTTCTCCTCAGCAGCTTCTTTTCTCCTCAGCAGCCTCTTTTCTCCTCAGCAGCCTCTTATCTCCTCAGCAGCTTCTTTTCTCCTCAGCAGCCTCTTATCTCCTCAGCAGCCTCTTATCTCCTCAGCAGCCTCTTTTCTCCTCAGCAGCCTCTTATCTCCTCAGCAGCCTCTTTTCTCCTCAGCAGCCTCTTATCTCCTCAGCAGCTTCTTTTCTCCTCAGCAGCCTCTTATCTCCTCAGCAGCCTCTTATCTCCTCAGCAGCCTCTTTTCTCCTCAGCAGCCTCTTATCTCCTCAGCAGCCTCTTTTCTCCTCAGCAGCCTCTTATCTCCTCAGCAACCTCTTATCTCCTCAGCAGCCTCTTTTCTCCTCAGCAGCTTCTTTTCTCCTCAGCAGCCTCTTATCTCCTCAGCAGCCTCTTATCTCCTCAGCAGCCTCTTTTCTCCTCAGCAGCCTCTTTTCTCCTCAGCAGCCTCTTATCTCCTCAGCAGCTTCTTTTCTCCTCAGCAGCCTCTTATCTCCTCAGCAGCCTCTTTTCTCCTCAGCAACCTCTTTTCTCCTCAGCAGCCTCTTTTCTCCTCAGCAGCCTCTTATCTCCTCAGCAGCCTCTTATCTCCTCAGCAGCCTCTTTTCTCCTCAGCAGCCTCTTATCTCCTCAGCAGCCTCATTTCTCCTCAGCAAACTCCCATTTCCTCACTCCCCTTACCTCATTTCCCTCTGCAGCCTCTTCTGAGTCCTCACACACTGCCAGCCTCCTCTGCCTGCACGTCGCTGACTTCAATGTCTCCTCTCCTATCTCCCACGAACATGACATGCTGCTCTGCTCTGGAATGAAGAAGAGCGCGCGGTGTGTCACATGACCGGCATCATTGCCATGCTGCACTCGGGCCTGCTGTTTCTGCTGTGGCTTAAAGGTACAGCACTGATTTCTGCCTGCTGGATGCATTTACAAAACTGTAGGTGTACCTTTAAATCACCACAGTGTTGTTATGTATCTGGCTTGCAGTGACCCTGAACTATTGCCTGGGGCCCGACCAGCAGTAGCATGGTAGGAGGGTCCGGGCTGCCAGTGCATCAGGGCCCCCTTTTTGCTACTGTTCATCAGGCCCCATAGAGTAGTAAGGGCAGTAATGCTCTGATGGCGGCCCTGCCAATAGATTGGCCAGCAAACTCTCCTGGCCTTAACCCCATAGAGAATCTATGGAGTTTTGACAAGAGGAAGATGAGAGACACCAGACCCAACAATGCAGACGAGCTGAAGGCTGCTATCAAAGCAACCTGGGCTTCCATAACCCCTCAGCAGCCACAGGCTGATCGCCTCCATGCCACGCCGCATTGATGCAGTAATTGATGCACAAGGAGCCCGACCAAGTATTGAGTGCATTTACTGATCATACATTTCAGCAGGACATTTCGGAGTTTACAATCATTTTTCAAGCTAGTGTTATAAAGTATTCTAATGTACTGAGATAATGAGTTTTGGGTTTTCATTGGCTGTAAGCCATAATCATCAACATTAACAGAAATAAACACGTGAAATAGATCACTGTGTGTAATGACTATAGAATATAGGAGATTCACTTTTTGTGTTGAAGAACTGAAATAAATTCACTCTTTGATGATATTCTAATATAGTGAGAAGCACCTGTAGATACATAGATAGATAATAGAAAGATAGCTAGAAAGATAGATAATGGTACGGCATATTTATGACTTTCCATCTCTTCCTGTCAGATTGGCGGGATGTCCGGGGCTTCATTAAAGGGGGATACGGCACTTTGGAGAACAAGGAGGGGGATCTGACGCCGCTGGTAAGTACCTAAGATATGGCTGGCTGAAACTGACCGGTGACATCAGTCTCCATGTCACCTCTGTCCTGGTGCTCTCTCACTGACTGACGCTAACTGGTGACATCAGTCTCCAAGTTATCCGTCTTCTGGTGCTCCCCCGTTGGCTGACACTGATCGGTGACCCTCAGTCTCCATGTTATCTATTTTCTGGTGCTCCCCCGCTGGCTGACACTGACCTGTGACCCTCAGTCTCTATGTTATCCCTCTTCTGGTGCTCCCCCGTTGGCTGACACTGACCGGTGACCCTCAGTCTCCATGTTATCTATCTCCTGGTGCTCCCCCGCTGGCTGACACTGACTGGTGACCCTCAGTCTCTATGTTATCTATCTCCTGGTGCTCCCCCGTTGGCTGACACTGACTGGTGACCCTCAGTCTCCATGTTATCTATCTCCTGGTGCTCCCCCGCTGGCTGGCACTGACTGGTGACCCTCAGTCTCCATGTTATCTATCTCCTGGTGCTCCCCCGCTGGCTGACACTGACTGGTGACCCTCAGTCTCCATGTTATCTATCTCCTGGTGCTCCCCCGCTGGCTGACACTGACTGGTGACCCTCAGTCTCCATGTTATCTATCTCCTGGTGCTCCCCCGCTGGCTGACGCTGACCGGTGACCCTCAGTCTCCATGTTATCTATTTTCTGGTGCTCCCCCGCTGGCTGACACTGACCTGTGACCCTCAGTCTCTATGTTATCCCTCTTCTGGTGCTCCCCCGCTGGCTGACACTGACTGGTGACCCTCAGTCTCCATGTTATCTATCTCCTGGTGCTTCCCTGCTGGCTGACACTGACCTGTGACCCTCAGTCTCTATGTTATTCCTCTTCTGGTGCTCCCCCGCTGGCTGACACTGACCGGTGACCCTCAGTCTCCATGTTATCTATCTCCTGGTGCTCCCCCGCTGGCTGACACTGACTGGTGACCCTCAGTCTCCATGTTATATATCTCCTGGTGCTCCCCCACTGGCTGACACTGACCTGTGACCCTCAGTCTCTATGTTATCCCTCTTCTGGTGCTCCCCCGCTGGCTGACACTGACCGGTGACCCTCAGTCTCCATGTTATCTATCTCCTGGTGCTCCCCCGTTGGCTGACACTGACCGGTGACCCTCAGTCTCCATGTTATCTATCTCCTGGTGCTCCCCCGCTGGCTGACACTGACTGGTGACCCTCAGTCTCCATGTTATCTATCTCCTGGTGCTCCCCCGCTGGCTGACACTGACTGGTGACCCTCAGTCTCCATGTTATCTATCTCCTGGTGCTTCCCTGCTGGCTGACACTGACCTGTGACCCTCAGTCTCTATGTTATTCCTCTTCTGGTGCTCCCCCGCTGGCTGACACTGACCGGTGACCCTCAGTCTCCATGTTATCTATCTCCTGGTGCTCCCCCACTGGCAGACACTGACCGGTGACCCTCAGTCTCCATGTTATCTATCTCCTGGTGCTTCCCTGCTGGCTGACACTGACCTGTGACCCTCAGTCTCTATGTTATTCCTCTTCTGGTGCTCCCCCGTTGGCTGACACTGACCGGTGACCCTCAGTCTCCATGTTATCTATCTCCTGGTGCTCCCCCACTGGCTGACACTGACCGGTGACCCTCAGTCTCCATGTTATCTATCTCCTGGTGCTCCCCCACTGGCTGACACTGACCTGTGACCCTCAGTCTCTATGTTATCCCTCTTCTGGTGCTCCCCCGTTGGCTGACACTGACCGGTGACCCTCAGTCTCCATGTTATCTATCTCCTGGTGCTCCCCCGCTGGCTGACACTGACTGGTGACCCTCAGTCTCCATGTTATCTATCTCCTGGTGCTCCCCCGCTGGCTGACACTGACTGGTGACCCTCAGTCTCCATGTTATCTATCTCCTGGTGCTCCCCCACTGGCTGACACTGACCGGTGACCCTCAGTCTCCATGTTATCTATCTCCTGGTGCTCCCCCACTGGCTGACACTGACCTGTGACCCTCAGTCTCTATGTTATCCCTCTTCTGGTGCTCCCCCGTTGGCTGACACTGACCGGTGACCCTCAGTCTCCATGTTATCTATCTTCTGGTGCTCCCCCGCTGGCTGACACTGACTGGTGACCCTCAGTCTCCATGTTATCTATCTCCTGGTGCTCCCCCGCTGGCTGACACTGACTGGTGACCCTCAGTCTCCATGTTATCTATCTCCTGGTGCTCCCCCGCTGGCAGACACTGACTGGTAACCCTCAGTCTCCATGTTATCTATCTTCTGGTGCTCCCCCGCTGGCTGACGCTGATCGGTGACCCTCAGTCTCCATGTTATCTATCTCCTGGTGCTCCCCCACTGGCTGACACTGACCTGTGACCCTCAGTCTCTATGTTATTCCTCTTCTGGTGCTCCCCCGCTGGCTGACGCTGACCGGTGACCCTCAGTCTCCATGTTCTTTTTCTCCTGGTGCTCCCCCGCTGGCTGACACTGACTGGTGACCCTCAGTCTCCATGTTATCTATCTCCTGGTGCTCCCCCACTGGCAGACACTGACCGGTGACCCTCAGTCTCTATGTTATCTATCTCCTGGTGCTCCCCCGCTGGCTGACGCTGATCGGTGACCCTCAGTCTCCATGTTATCTATCTCCTGGTGCTCCCCCGCTGGCTGACACTGACCGGTGACCCTCAGGCTCCATGTTATCTATCTCCTGGTGTTCCCCCGCTGGCTGACCGGTGACCCTGAGTCTTCATGTTATCTATCTCCTGGTGCTCCCCCGCTGTATGAAACTGACCGGTGACCACATGTCTCTTACTGGTAACCCTCAGTCTCCATGTTCTTTCTCTCCTGGTGGTCCCCCGCTGGCTGACACTGACAGGTGACCCTCAGTGCCCATGTTATCTATCTCCTGGTCCTCCCCCGCTGTATGAAACTGACCGGTGACCACATGTCTCTCTCGATGTTAGTGACTGCTGTATCTTCTTCAGGGCGCTGAGTTTGCAGTGTCACATGAAGACTTTGTGACAAGCGTTCTCCCGTCAGTGTCTGATGTGGACACCATCGTTTTCCTGTTCACACTTGATGGTGAGTTGAGGCGGACACTCATCTCTTGGCCAGGCGTCTTACAGAATGTGTCGGGTCTTGGACCCGCTTTATATCCAGTTTTATATGGAGCAATGCTTAATTAAGGAGGTGTGGATCATTGGTCCCAGCACTACGTCATACGTAATGTAACATATCAGCAGTTATATACACTGAGTAACGGGTCAGAGCAGGAACCCCCCAGGTCTACACGGGGCAGATGTCCATGGCCCTCAGTCTATGGCCTGATGTCTCCTTTCTGTTGTCAGATGATGTCACCGAGGTGGAGAAACTGGTGGAATCGGTGAAGAAGAAGACAGGGAATGTCCATGCCATATGCCACGCCACCGCCGGGCAGTACCTATCGGTCAGTATGCTGGGATTGCACCACCTAAGTCATTACTGCTTGGCTATAGCCATACTGAATCATGTGACCGTGTCACTACTGCCCAACATAGAAGGCTCTAGTACAAGGTCAGCGAGGTCATTGTATATCTTCACTTCTAGGCCTCAACTAAGAAGATGTTCCCGGACCCCATAGTCATCACGTGGCCGATACTATTCTTGGAGTACGAGGGGGCTTTCATCCAGGTACTGAGGGAGGAGGCTGGGGTTGAGTGGTCTGTGTATAAGGATGCATGGTTCCTCCTATACATATATATATATATATATATACACCCATGTTTACTCTTCCCTCCCTGGCAGAAGTTCCAGCGGGAGCTCTGCAGTAAGTGGGTCCTGGACACGGTCACCGCCGGTGCTCACGTTCTCACAGGGAAGATTTACCGCAACTTTATGGTGGATTTCACAATCTGCTCTTCCAAGCACTTCCAGCGGGCGGTGTGTGTGCTGCAGGTGAGACAGGGGTCACATGACAATGGTGGGGTATCATACATAGCGCCCCTTACATGAATGTACACCCCCACAGAGGCTGAGCGGGCACCCCCAGAGCCGCTGCACAGAGACCCTCCTGCAGTCTATCTACGGGGAGCAGACCCTGACCGAGCAGATGAGGAACGCCGAGACCTCCCAGCACATCAGAGCTGCAGCCACCAGGGACAAGGTGAGAGCGGGGGTCACCCAGGCCAATATTAGAGAGGTGCCCACCACAGGGGTGAAAGGGGAGCACCACAATCCAGACACCTGCTGCCTGCACCCTGCCGCAGTGCCAGCACCTACACATCAGTATCCGCCCTCACAGTGCCAGCCACAGTGCCCCGTATCTATAGAGTACACCATCACAGTGCCAGAAACAGTTCCCCGTATACCCCAGAGTACGCCATCACAGTGCCAGCCACAGTTCCCCGTATCCCCCAGAGTACGCCATCACAGTACCAGCTACAGTTCCCCGTATCTATAGAGTACGCCATCACAGTGCCAGCCACAGTTCCCCGTATCTATAGAGTACGCAATCACAGTGCCAGCCACAGTTCCCCGTATCCCCCAGAGTACGCCACCTCTGTGCCGGCCACAGTTCCCCTGTATCCCCCAGAGTAGGCCATCAGAGTACCAGCCACAGTTCCCTCGTATCCCCCAGAGTACGCCATCACAGTACCAGCCACAGTTCCCCCGTATCCCCCAGAGTACGCCATCACAGTACCAGCCACAGTTCCCCGTATCCCCCAGAGTACGCCATCACAGTACCAGCCACAGTTCACCGTATCCCCCAGAGTACGCCATCACAGTACCAGCCACAGTTCCCCCGTATCCCCCAGAGTAGGCCATCAGAGTACCAGCCACAGTTCACCGTATCCCTCAGAGTACGCCATCACAGTACCAGCCACAGTTCCCCCGTATCCCCCAGAGTACGCCATCACAGTACCAGCCACAGTTCCCCCGTATCCCCCAGAGTACACCATCACAGTGCCAGCCACAGTTCACCGTATCCCCCAGAATACGCCATCACAGTACCAGCCACAGTTCCCCCATATACCCCAGAGTACGCCATCACATTACCAGCCACAGTTCCCCCGTATCCCCCAGAGTAGGCCATCACAGTACCAGCCACAGTTCCCCCGTATCCCCCAGAATACGCCATCACAGTACCAGCCACAGTTCCCCGTATCCCCCAGAGTACGCCATCACAGTACCAGCCACAGTTCCCTGTATCCCCGAGAGTACACCATCACAGTGCCAGCCACAGTTCACCGTATCCCCCAGAGTACGCCATCACAGTGCCAGCCACAGTTCCCCCGTATCCCCCAGAATACGCCATCACAGTACCAGCCACAGTTCCCCCGTATCCCCCAGAGTACGCCATCACAGTGCCAGCCACAGTTCCCCTGTATCCCCCAGAGTACGCCATCACAGTGCCAGCCACAGTTCCCCTGTATCCCCCAGAGTAGGCCATCAGAGTACCAGCCACAGTTCACCGTATCCCCCAGAGTACAGCATCACAGTGCCAGCCACAGTTCACCGTATCCCCCAGAGTACGCCATCACAGTACCAGCCACAGTTCCCCCGTATCCCCCAGAATACGCCATCACAGTACCAGCCACAGTTCCCCCGTATCCCCCAGAGTACGCCATCACAGTGCCAGCCACAGTTCCCCTGTATCCCCCAGAGTACGCCATCACAGTGCCAGCCACAGTTCCCCTGTATCCCCCAGAGTACGCCATCACAGTGCCAGCCACAGTTCCCCTGTATCCCCCAGAGTACGCCATCAGAGTACCAGCCACAGTTCACCGTATCCCCCAGAGTACGCCATCACAGTGCCAGCCACAGTTCCCCTGTATCCCCCAGAGTACGCCATCACAGTACCAGCCACAGTTCCCCTGTATCCCCCAGAGTACGCCATCACAGTACCAGCCACAGTTCCCCCGTATCCCCCAGAATACGCCATCACAGTACCAGCCACAGTTCCCCCGTATCCCCCAGAATACGCCATCACAGTACCAGCCACAGTTCCCCCGTATCCCCCAGAGTACGCCATCACAGTGCCAGCCACAGTTCCTCCATATCCCCCAGAGTACGCCATCACAGTACCAGCCACAGTTCACCGTATCCCCCAGAATACGCCATCACAGTACCAGCCACAGTTCCCCCGTATCCCCCAGAGTACGCCATCAGAGTACCAGCCACAGTTCACCGTATCCCCCAGAGTACACCATCACAGTACCAGCCACAGTTCCCCCGTATCCCCCAGAATACGCCATCACAGTACCAGCCACAGTTCCCCCGTATCCCCCAGAATACACCATCACAGTACCAGCCACAGTTCCCCCGTATCCCCCAGAGTACGCCATCACAGTACCAGCCACAGTTCCCCATATCCCCCAGAGTACGCCATCACAGTGCCAGCCACAGTTCCCCGTATCCCCCAGAGTACGCCATCACAGTGCCAGCCACAGTTCCCTGTATCCCCCAGAGTACACCATCTGTTATGTTTGCTAATGACAGGTGTTATGAAGGCAATCCAGAAACACAGTGTGCTTAGCGATCAGAGCGCACACAGTGATCTGACAAATACCCAAAAATACAAGAACGAGCTCTGAGACGTGGAAACTCTGTAGACTGCACACCTGATCCTATCCTAAACACAACTAAAAGTGGCTGTGGATTGCGCCTAACAACTACCTAGGCAACTCGGCACAGCCTAAGAAACTAGCTAGCCTGAAGATAGAAAAATAGGCCTGACTTGCCCCAGAGAAATTCCCCAAAGGAAAAGGCAGCCCCCCACATATAATGACTGTGAGTAAGATGAAAAGACAAAACGTAGGGATGAAATAAATACAGCAAAGTGGGGCCCGATATTCTAGGACAGAGCGAGGACAGTAAAGCGAACTTTGCAGTCTACAAAAAACCCTAAAGCAAAACCACGCAAAGGGGGCAAAAAAAACCCACCGTGCCGAACTAACGGCACGGCGGTACACCCTTTGCGTCTCAGAGCTTCCAGCAAAACAAAAGACAAGCTGGACAGAAAAAAAGCAACAAAAAAGCAAAAAGCACTTAGCTATACAGAGCAGCAGGTCACAGGAACAATCAGGAGAAGCTCAGATCCAACACTGAAACATTGACAAGGAGCAAGGATAGCAGCATCAGGCGGAGTTAAGTAATGAAGCAGTTAACGAGCTCACCAGAACACCTGAGGGAGGAAGCTCAGAAGCTGCAGTACCACTTGTGACCACAGGAGTGAATTCAGCCACAGAATTCACAACAGTACCCCCCCCTTGAGGAGGGGTCACCGAACCCTCACCAGAGCCCCCAGGCCGACCAGGATGAGCCGCATGAAAGGCACGAACAAGATCGGAAGCATGAACATCAGAGGCAAAAACCCAGGAATTATCTTCCTGAGCATAACCCTTCCATTTAACCAGATACTGGAGTTTCCGTCTAGAAACACGA